>NW_022197544.1:9955376-9991880 GCF_009176525.2 Contarinia nasturtii
GACACAATGTCTGCCACAAAACAATTACAAAGCAACCATAAAAATTATCCGAGTATTTTTGACAAAAACATTCGAAAAAATTATTCTTTATTCGCTATTCCTGTTTGTTATTCATTCATTCGTTATTGTCGCTTCATATTTGTTATTGTTTTTCATCAATCGCCAAAAACAGACCGATATCAAAAACCGACCGATGTCAAAAAGCTTTTATTTGAGCGGCGAATTCACTACCGTCTAGACACTACAAAACTGTGAGTGCGTCTAAAATTAATTCGCACTGTCAACACGCAAAAAATCGAAAAAACCGAAAAAAATCGAAAAATCAAAATAATTTTAGATTATTATTTTTGTGATGTATGCGGCACTAATTTATAATAAAAATAACAAAAAATCAAAACAAAATCTTTTCATATGAATGAGTTATTTTGAAAAATGTGAGTGCGCCTAAAATTAGTTCGCGCACTGTAGATATGATATCCAAAACGTGCATCTAGATACCTTTTTTACCTAATTTAAACAGACGACTAATTTGGGACATTAGACAGCTATAGCCAACTGTGGTTCAAGTTGATTTGAGTTATATTTTTCTCAACTGCAATCGACTGACAAATCAAGCAAATCAACTTTAAATTATTTCAATCTCAGGTGGCTTAAGCCAAAAACGTCCCAAATTAGTTAACTGAATAGTCAGTCAATAATTTTGCACACGGGATATCTAATATCTATCTATCTATTGCAATATATATCTTTTGAAAATCATGAATCTAGATAAATACTAGATAAATTCCAATATTTATTAATTTATCTAGATAAGATTTTAGATACGTTTTTGGGTATCTATAACTGAATATTTGAATTTTTATATCAATTTTTTTGTTTTGATCCACACATTTTTTGATTCACATTTCCATGCGTTGGTTCACATTTTCTGCTTGATTCAAGCTTATTTTAAACTATGATTGAAAGCACAGCATATTTATTCAAAAATTGTGCACTGTCTCGCGATTTGCATGGAAAATCAGTCTTAACGCAATGTCTAAATGACGATATAGTCAAGAAAAATTATTTTCAATTCATGAACCAGATTTAACGCCATCGAAAACTTTTCAGAATACATAAAAAAATTCAGTAAAATATTTTTCGAGCGTATTTGAAATGTGATCCGTTTAGTAATTATGCATACTTAATCGTGCCATAAATATGTATGCCATGTTTATTGTATGTGTTATCTCACTTTCAGAAAACTAAGTTGCTGAAAATGTCGCTTTCATGAAGAAAAATCGCATAATTTTTCTATTTTATGTGGACTTTAACATAAGAGAGGGTTTAAAAATGAAAACATTCAGAATACATAAGTAGCACAATTTCATATTGATTGTGTTCTTAATATCTCTAGGAAGTACGTGTAAGAAGTCTTCTTCTTATTCCTCTTTAATTAATCGCTTTTAGATGGATTTACCAAAAAGTATTTAAAAAAAATCTGATTATTTTTTGGTTCATATGTGTGAAATTAATTGGCTATTTTATTAATTTCGAATTTTATTTATGCAGTTGGTGAGTTCTCTCCATTTTCAACTACGTTGTGTAGCGTAACAAATAATTTCGTACGCAATTGACTAAGAGGAACAAAATATCACGCACCATTAAAATGTTCTGATATGAATCTAATATGGCTGAATCAATGCTCGTCACGTACAAAGCATTAGCTTCTATGACATTGCAAGTATATTCAAACCTCGAATAACATTCAATTACAATGTAAATAGATTTTTGTCGAAAAATGAAGACATATTCAATTTTTTTTGTTTTAAATTGAATAATTCGCGATTCCACAGAGCAAATCCGTGTGCTATAAGACTTTTAGATAGATTTGTTCTCCTAGTTATTTTGTATCCAAAAATAAAAAAAAACTTGTATATTATGTTCATATCATACAATTGTATATTCTTGTAACAAAAAAACCTACAACTATATTGAACCATTGCTTGACAATGTGATTAAATTCTTAATGAAATGTTCTTTGTCAGTTCTTAAAGAAACATGAACTTGCACATAATGTGAACATGTTTGGTAAAATGAAAAAAATATATACATAGAAATATCTTATGCATAGCTTTCAAAAGAGTGAGTTCTCACACAATGACTTGGGCATAATGGACAAAGTATAAAGATAAATATTAAGTCAATTAGTTCAATGTAACAAATAGATGTTACGTTAATTTTCTGTACACAGTTCATCAAGTTTTTATATTAATTTAATTATTTAAATATAAATTGCAATACATGGCCGTTTGCGTTATGTCGCTGGAAGAATAGTTCCATTGACGGTGCCTGTTTCGAAGCAGAAAGAAAGCAAATAAGTTTTTGAATTTGTCGACACAAATTGAACGCAAAGAAACATTTTCGTTGAATATGCACCATTCAACCATCTCTTGGGAAAAGGAAGTATTCATAAGTGGAGAATCCACGAATTTTGATGCAAAAAGTGATCATAATGACGAAAAAATTTCAATTCTTTATTCATGGGAATTATTTATAATAATTTTCTAATGCCTTGATTGAGATTTAACACATTTACACAAACATCATGCGGTAAATGATTTTTCCCTGTTTTGAATAGTATGAAAGTGTCTTAATTTAAAATGTTGACATTACCTGCATAAAGCATTTTCATGCCGTTCATCCTCTTGAACACTAATATTCACTTCGATTCACTTATAAAGTAATGGAATTGTGAATATTTTACTTAATAAAATAAATTGAATATCCGCCGAAGGAAAACGGAATAAAATTACTATTTTATATACAGGGTGATTCTTAATTCCATGCTAATCTCTCAACCACATATTCCTCAGGCCTGTTCACACAAATGTGAGAATAAAGAGTAACGGGCAGAAAAATCTTAAAAATATGGCATTTTTTGAACTATTCCATTCAACGCATTTTTTTTGTTGTAATTGTTGTGTTTCATCATAATTTTTTTAATATCAATCGATGATAGCCACTCGGTATAAGCTGAATAGAATAGACGAGAATGAATGTGAGAGAACGCAACACATTGAATTGAAAGTAAATTGCACGATTTTATTGAACTGTTCCACCAAAATATTTATTAAACTGAATTGAAACACCACGTGAAAAGATACCACAACAACAAAACCATAAATAAGCTTCCAGTTTTTGTGATATGAGTTGAAGTCGTCTCCCATTCATGCTCAAGCATTCAATCCGCTTCTGGAAAATCATTTCCAACACATAGTTTTGGACATGCTGACAAGATTAACTGTAATCCAATCTTTGGATTTTCAGAGCAATTTCTTTGTTTTTGGCCCAATTGTTTTAATGTGTCTCGACACTTTGTGGATCTCATAATCAACAGCAGTAGATAAAAAAAAACAAAGGAATAATCTCCTACTCGAAAATCAAATCAATTCAATGCCAGCTACAGTGTGCTGTTCAGTTTTCCAACCCAATGTTGATGTATACTAGCATGCAAAAGTTTGTTAGACCATTATTTGATTTTTCGTTAAAACGTTGTCGTATTTGAAGTTTATCTGAAGATAAAAACTATGGGCCGCCAGTGTATTGCTCCCCCGAACTTTGTCAAATGTATAATTATTATATTATGATAAAATAAAATGGGAATTGTTTTATGCGGTGCTAAAATAAGTGACCGTAAACATACAGTCGTTAACTATGATGCTTGAATTGCTGTGAGTTCTTGAAGAGTTTGGCATTTTCATTGATTTGTTCAAAGTACGAATGCGTGCAGAGTATGGTAAATGGCACCAATAGCATTATCTTAGCTTATTCATTGTTGCGTAGCTTTTATTTCTATAAGCAGGACAGACAAACCCGAGTATATCTCTTGATATTTATTTTCAGTCGTTTTTTATTCGAATTTTTATTTTGAGCGATTAAGTTCTTTTTCTTCTAATATAAGTATACAGATTGCCGTTAAATAAAAAACATTGGCATTAGGAAGTTATTCATATACAAATCAAGATTCGAGTGTCAATAAAAATGGGAGTATCAAAGAAATTCTATTTTAACGATAAAAATCACTATTCAGAATTCGTTCAATTCATCATTTCACTGTATCTCACAATCTTTTAATTTAATAAACATTTATTTGAATTTATTTCTCTTTTTTGAAAAACTTCTGAATTCAAATTGTTATAAATGTCAATTAATAGACAATTTTAGACAACTGTATACATATATAAGTTTTTTCTAATTATATTGCAATATTTTTAAGCAACTGAATCAGCAGAAGAAGCTAACGTCAGACGCTGAAATGGAGCGACAAGAATAGAAGTGATTGTTATGGTTCACTTCTATTAAAGTCACTCGATGTCAACGCCTGCCGTTAGCTCCCTGTGCTGATTCAGCTGCCTGAAAATATCTCAATATAATGTCTGGTTTTTGCAAATGATTTTCTTAGTTTAATGCAATATTAATTATTTTGGAAATGAAAAGGGAACAAAGTGAAAAACATACCACATTTTATGGTGTGAACTTATGCATTCAATTACACTATACTATAAAACAATAGTCATTAAAAATGAAAGAAATACGTAAAGAAAACGTTTCAGTAAATGGGCATATTATAATTTTACCTTGAATATAAATAGTATACGTGTGTGCTCCAAGCGCACATTTTTCCGTTTTCCGTTTGCACTAACTATGATTTCCTGTTGCATCCATATGACATCCAATTAAAAAAAAGAGAGTGGTTGAATTCAAAAGTGTTAAAACATAAATCGTGAATTATTACTTTTACAACGTATATTTTTAAATAATTATGTTATATGCAATAGATTTTTCAACTTCCGAATTTTATTTTAATCAGGCAAAATTATTTTAATCTATAAATGCCGTGGGTTTTCAATGCAAGTCAGTTAATTACATTTGTTTAAGAGAAGGTTCCACTTCACATCTCATGACGAAAATCAAAGCTATTCCGTTGTTACCAAAGTCACAGGGTAATCTTGAGAAATAGTGTCTGCGAATGGAACACCCTGCAAGCTATGTCCGTTGATTTGTGTGTGCAGTATTGTGTTAATTCCTAATGGTCTCACACGTACATGTAATGGTCTTACATCAAATATAAGATAGAACTTGTCAACAGTGATGGGCACATTAGCTGGCTAATTTGTTACAAATGTGTACACTGGCTAACGAATGTGTAGACCAGCACTAATACATACATCATACACTGAGTTGTATGTCACTCATAAATGTCAGTGAGAATCGTTCGTAGTCGCACAGATAGCTGGCTAACGATTGGCATACACCAGTTGTTGGTGTAAGCCAAGGCTAAGACAATGCTGGCTAACGAGAAACCATCACTGCTTTTCAAAAAAGCATATGGAATCGGGTGTTTCTTACTACATTATCTAGCTAAATGATGGCTTTGAAATTATGCGACGAGTTTTTTTAATTTAAGGTGCTGAGAGTGGAAATCTCATGTTCATTCTCAAGCATTCATATTATAAATCGCTTCATAAAATGCCTCCATTCATCGAAAACAATGATGTATTTCTGTTCTTTTGATTTCATCATTAGCTGATATTTATCGTTTTGATGCGAAAAAAGAAGAAAGTTGAATATTAAAAATGTAATTCACATTTTTGCATATGATTTATTTTATTTCCAATGTTGTGTATTTGTTTCTTTCACTGAATGCTATTTAGAGAAAAGACATTAATAATATGACTGCAACAGAATTCTTTGCTATTTTGTTCTATATTCTGCCTGCGATATGACTCTTGCAACAGGATATGAATACTTTCTGTACATCTGGTTCATGTAAAAAGTAAAAAAATTGACTGATTTTCCATGCTTCATCTTCATTCATTTCTCACACCGTTGTGAAGCTCTTTCCAATATTAGCAAGCTTCACTATTCATCCAAGGATTTAAATTCAATTATAAAATATGGTTATCAACTTCAATAGTTTCGAATTTTATTTGCAGTGTGATTACTCACATATGGTTCTTCATGTTAGTTCACAAAGAGTATATTCATATATTCACATTTTATGATTGTAAGCATCTTAGTAGTCTTGACGCCTCTCAACCACCTATAGATCTGAGCAGATTTTAACGGATAAGAACCGAGTACATAAATCAAAGAACGCTCTCTTTTTGAATGTTTCCATATCACTAGATTTCTTTTATTAACATCATATTTTTGATATAATATACATCTATTAGTTTTATTTAATATAAAACTTTGTTCTAAATGTGATGATAATTTTTTGCATGAGGCTTAAAAGCACGTCGAACATTTCTTTCTTCTTTTGGAGTGTCTTATTTCGTTTTCTTTTGAAAGGGAAAAATGAAAAGTTCAAATTACAAAATTATTCACTTTCAGTTCTCTAACATACAAAATAAATATAATACTTGTTATTTTCGTTTTTTTTTTTGTAGCAGAAACATTATATTTCTGAGTGAATCTAATAAAAGACTTCGATATACGTGTTTAATTGAAAACGAAAGGAATACCATTTTAAAGGAATACCATTTTAAAGGAATACCGTTGTTAAAGGGAATCTAGTCTTTTCCAGAAGTTATGTTCTTTTCTAGCAACGAAAGTGAAACGAAAAATAAAAAATATATTGTCGAACGACATGGCAATGCTTTTAAGAAGCAAATTCAATTTGTTGCGTCCTAAAAGCATAGTCAGTGATAAAAACGCACCAAAAATATGATTTTCCTATTATGCTCGATTCGATTCGGTTTGAATAAAATGGGTGTATGGCCCATGAAAAAGTGTTATTTTCTAATGGACTTCCATTTATGGGACTCTTTTTTATTTGATTTTATCAATTTTTCCGCCTTTATAAATTGTGTTATGTAGAAATGGTGAATATTTGAAAGATTTAAAATTCAAATTGTCAAAAAATTTAAATCAAACAAAGATCAGTGAAAATAAAGTGAATGAAATGGTTTTAAAATTTGAAGCTAAAGAAAAGACCAAAATGAATAGTTTTTCATGTACATGATTTGTACTCAATGGCATCAAAATGGTATATATATATAGTAATTGAATTAATGAAACTCCAAAATGAGGCATCGAACATTACGCAAAATTAACGTGAATGTATGTTTGTGGTGAAAGGGGGGTTTGAGTTGAAACTAAATATTTAATAGTACACTTGAACTAGGTGTGTTTAAAGTATTCTTTCATATTTCAACATTGTTTCTGCTTATTTGAGAACACTAAATGGTTTGTAATAGCAAGAAACTATAATGTCACCACCAACACCATTTTCGTTAAACTAATCCACTTTTTCATGTTTTCCATTGAATTGATATTTAAGAAAAGAAAAACTTTTTGCTTGTCGAAAAAAAAATTAGATAGAAAAAACCGTATTCTATGAAAGATGAGATCGAAAAAAAAGCAGAGACAAAAAAGCCAACAAATGGAGAAAATGAAAACAAAACTCGGATACCCAAGATATAAACAAATGTACAGAAAAAGAGATGCACGAAGCGAATTGAAATGGGCAAAATTCCATGGAAACCATCAACATTTCCTTCCTGCACGTTTCCTTTTCAGAGCGCGCGAGCGGCTGCCTAATTCACACAGATACACACAAGATGTATGCTGGTCGTCACATTGCTGTGCTGCACAAAATATTTGCTCTGGATTTTTTCACAATTTTCTGTGTCTGTACCCTTCTCTTTCTTAATTTTTATTTTCGTTTCTTCTTCTATTCTTTTCAGTCTTTCCTTTTTTTCATCTTATCCACCTTCTTCCGTTCAATGTTCAGACTTTCTGCACGTATAATTTTCTTGCCATGCCGTTGGCCGTTAGCAAGGTTAGCAAGTATGTACTGTGGTTTTGCATTTTTACTCTTCGAGAATTGGTTCCAAAATAGAATTTCTGGTAATTTATATTTGTAGACAAATCGTTTTTTATTATTTTTATCGCTTCAGAGGCGTTCGATCGTTTGTTGATTCTGTCTTTTATATTCCATGTGTCCAAATTCTTTTACTTGTGATTCTTCTTGAGTTCAAATTATTAATTTCGATAAGGACATAGTGTAATGCAATCAATAAAGATTCATGTAATGCCATGAATCTTCGAAAACTATACTTAACGGGTTAAAAGATTGAACACGAATTTTATCTATACATCTTTCACCATCTTTCACCAAAGCAATTGACAATTTAACCGAATTTAATTTAATTTAATTTATTTTATTCACCGTCTGATCACAGACTGAATTTATCATAACATTTTGTACAATAGCATTCACAATGAATCACTACCCGATCGAATATCCAGCCACCAGCCTTTTCGACTTCGGAGTAGCAGACATCGATTGTGTTCATTGTTTTAATTTCTAGTGTTTCAATACAATTAATTAGTAAAAATTTTTACCGATTAACAAATATCACATTCTCTAACTTAACAATATTATTTCTAAAAATTTGCCTCGATGCCGATTCTAAAAATGTTTCACGTATTAAATTGAAATTCCTACAAGCTACATAAAATGGCTGATTGTGTGCATAGTCCGAAGTGAACATTCGTACTCTAATTAGTTCTGTATTTCTTAAATATCTTTGGTTAACGTTATATTGCTGTCGTGTGTATACAATTTTATTTCGAAGCGAACTAGACACTATTCTACCCAAAAGAAGGTCATAAATTAAAAATATAGAGGTATTTATACGCCTCCTCCAAAGCGGTTGAATATTTAAAACATTACATCTAAAATGATACGGTGGTAATACAAAGTTTTCGTCTCTCTGGTAAACAAACCTTAATGCCCAAATCACAAAGTCTTTTTGAATTGATTCTATTCTATCGGAGTGTATACGGTGGTATGGTTGCCATACAATACTCGCGTACTCTAACTTTGACCTGACTAATGCACAGTATAACATTTTCGCAGATTCGATAGTGAATTTATTTTTCAGTGTGCGTTTTATGAAACCCATTGCTGCGTGTGCACTTGCTGTAACTGTATCGATGTGGTTGACAAACGTTAGTTTCTTGTCAAAAATAACGCCTAGATCCTTGTGTATGCTGATCCTTTCAAACGTATGTTGACCGTTGTCAATCGTATAATCATATTTGACGATGTTCCCACCTTTAGCATACGTCATCACAAAACATTTCTTCAGATTCAAATGCAGGCTGTTTTCGGTACACCAGTCACTCAATTGATTTATCGCATTTTGGAAAATGATGGCATCAATGGGCGATTTTACGGTACGAATCAATTTTAAATCATCTGCAAATAATAAAACAAGTGCATTTGATACTGTTTCGACAATATCGTTAATAAAAACAATAAATAGACATGGTCCCAATATACTTCCCGCAGGTACTCCTGATGGTACAGTGAATGTCCGTGACTTTCTTCCGCCTATTCCGACAAACTGCGTTCGTGATGTCAAATAACCATGGAACCATTTGATAATTTGTCGGCCGAATCCAAATCTAACCAATTTCTGAAGCAATCTCAAGTGATTGACACGATCGAAGGCCTTCTCGAAATCGGTGTACAGTACATCCGTTTGACATTTTTCGATCATAGAGTCCATCGTAAAATTTACCATTTGCAGCAAATTTGTTGAGGTTGACCGATTTTTCACGAAGCCATGTTGATTGTGACTGATTTTTCCATTTACGAATAAGTCGATTTTGCTGTGAACTACAATTTCGAATATTTTTGCGATTGTTGGAATGATCACAACTGGCCTATAGTTCAAAGCGTTGCTTTTTTTGCCAGACTTGAATATTGGCACTATTCTGGAATTTTTCAATGCTTGTGGAACGAATCCCCGTTGCAATGACTCCCGAAATAGTACTGTTAACGGTTTTGCCAATGAGTGTGCGCAGTTTTTCAATAGTTTCGGTGAGATACCATCTGGACCAGCTCCTTTGCTCATGTTTATCGATTGCAACGCATTCAACACATCGACTTCATTGATGTCAATGTCAAACGATATGTCTCCACACTCACTCAGCAATTGATCCAAGTCGATATTGTCGCTCTGTGTATACTGATTTTCGAAGAAATCAGCGAATAATTCCGCTTTCGATGCGTCGGTGTTTGCTGTTTCGTTGTTGTATTCAACAATAGCAGGAATATCGCTTCTTTTTCTTCGGTCGTTCACAAATCGCCAAAAATGTTTTGGATTTGATCTTATTTGTGATTGAATGCGACTGATGTACGATTTGAATAACTGGCTTTGCAATTGCATGAACGAATCCGTGATGACATTGTATTCGTCGAAATTTCCAGTCTCCCTTGCTTGTTTGTATGCTTTTCTTCGGACATTTTTCATGTGTTTCAGTTGTTTCGTGTACCATGGTGGGTCAGTGCTGTTTTGTACGGTGATCTTCGGAACAAATGTCTCTATTGCCTCGTGTAGAACATTACCAAAAATTTGGAATGCATTCTCGAGGTCATCAATTCGATTTATTCTCAACAAAATCTCATTTGAAATGAAAAATTCATTCATCGCATCGAAATCGGCCGAGTTATATGCGTAAATTTCCGATGATAGGGTCGTTGTGGGCTCGTTTCCATCGATTGTGATTTCGATTTCGATTGCCTTGTGCCAAATGTCGGATTTTACCAATGGTCTTGTTGATTCAATCAACGACATTTCATAGAACTTGTTTGTGAATACAAGATCCAAAACATTTCCGGCTGAATTTTCGATATTTGACAGTTGTTGGTAGCCACAATCGAACATTGCATCGAAAACAGCAATGCCACCTTCTGTCGACACATTTATTGGCATATAGTAATCCCCATCATCGGCTTTGACCCATTTTACACCGGGCTGATTGAAATCACCGCATATAATTACAGTGTCATTTTCATTGTATGGGATCAACTTAACAATCTCAGCAAATTCCAAGAATTTTGCTGTTTCATGCACGGATCGAATGTACACCGAAAAAACATAAACGTTGCACGAATCAAACGAAATTTTTACACACACATGTTCAAGGCCGCTTTGCTTCGATAGAATCACTTTCTCACTGTTGAATTTACATTCAACAGCGATCAATACACCTCCACCGTCCGTTAGGTTACTCGTTAGTTCCGTTCGATCGCCACGATACACATTATAACGTTTGCCAAAATGTTCAATGTCTGTTATGCTTTTTAATAGCCAGGTTTCGAAAAATGAAATTATTTGAAATGGACACGATTTTGTTGCTAACCGTATCTCATCGACTTTGTCGCGAATAGAATGTGTGTTTTGAATATACACATTCAATGTTGTTTGTTTTGAGACAAATGTTTGAAAATGTTCATTTTGATGCATTAATTTTGATTGGTTATAGTTGGAATAGTTTTATATATTTTCGCAAATTACAATTATCTACATTTCACACCACAAACTGTTGGTCTTTCTAAGTGGCAACGGTGGTACTAAATTTATTTCTATCTTTTCAATGCATTTTTACTATATGTATATTTCTTTCCGTTATTAGTCCATTCTTTATTGCATACAATCGAATGGGTCAACAACTATGAACAATGCACATAAAACTAGGGGAGTCTCTCACTTTTCTCAAGTGTGAATATTTCAAGACAAGATCGATATTATCGAATAAGTTCGATTTCAAACGATATTTTCAATAAAAGCAGTTTAGAGCAATATTTGTCGATTTTTGATGGATATTTCAATGCCAACTTAACCTGCTATACCGACTTGTCATGTTGATGAAGTACTAGATTATGTTATTAAAATTTTCTGTCTATTTATCTCAACAACTAAAAAAATACGATATATTTTATCAAAATATTTTTTATACAGAATAGTGTCAGAGACTTACAAGCGGCTTGTACAGACTTTGGAATGACCATTAGCAGTTCAAAAACCCAGGTTATGCATGTGGGCAAAACTCGTAAAACTATCCAGTGTGAACTGAATGGAAACTTGCTTGAACAAGTGTCACAATTCAAGTACTTGGGTTGCATCTTCTCTGAAGATGGCAAGTTTGACAAAGAGTTTGAACAACGTAGAATGAATGGAAATAAGGTAGTAGCACAGCTTAGATCACACGTTTTCAGTAAACGTGAGCTGAGTAAGGAGACGAAATTGTTGATTCATCAGTCAATCTTCAGACCAACTATCCTTTACGGAAGCGAGAGCTGGGTCGATTCTCAAAATTTAATCCATGGATTGGAAGTGGCTGATATGAAAGTTTTGCGAATGATTTCGGGAGTATCGCGTAGAGACCAATGGGAAAATCGTATAAGAAATGAGAGAATTCGAGATGATTTGAATGTTGTGTCGGTGGATGAAGTTGCAAGAATGTCGAGACTGAGATGGTTTGGACAATCGGTCTATAAATGATTGTTGGTACAATCGGTCTATAAATGATTGTTGTTGTTGTTGTTGTAAATATTTTTTATTTTTTGCAAAATAAATATATTTTATTCAAGTGTTTTACATTTTGTGGGATTGGTGTTCAAAATATTCGCGAATATTTGAATCAAAATGCTAATCAAAAAATAATATGAATAATATAACCTCACTTTATTATGTATAGCAATGCAATTGTGTAATTGAAAGTCTAACACAAAATGCTTGACAAATTATCGAACGAACACGTTGTATCGTGTGTATCTGTGTAGATGTATTGGTCGCACGAACGAAAACCGTATAATACCTATGGTTCGTTTGCCGTATATGTGTCCGCATGTTTGCTTGTTTGCCGCATGATAGGCGACGCAGGCAAGCAAGCTGCTTGTAGCAAGCCAAATGACGAACACTGCATTTAAAACAAGTTAAAGTACAAAATGTGTGTGTAAACAAGTAGTAATACGCCCCTAGCCAAAATATAATGAAGATATTCAATGGTGGTTTTGAAATTTCATAATATAGATTGTTTGCTGAGATTTTCAATTTTCAAGTTTTGACTGACCTTGTTCCTATTACTTCGCGCTCACGTTATGTTCGCTTTCTACGTGTCTGAATGTCATAATTGTCTTCAACTTGTTTGCCACATTGTACAATGTAATCTTTACAGAAAAAACAAACAATCGAACCCATGTTTTACTTTTATTTAAAATTTTTTTCTTGTTTCAGTTTTATTTTGTTGTGTCACTTGACGTTATATTTTTGTTTGGTGTTTCAGTATTATTAATACGCTTTGAGTTGATAGTTTTTCTCGTTATTACTTGTGCTTGAATCAAAGGAAAACAGTTTAAACAAGCGACTATTCAAACCAGATAACTAAAAAATGCATGAATTTGGTACATACCTGTATAACTGCATACCCGTGAGCGAAAAAAAACATATTGGTTTCGACTATTTTTTGAGATATTTTACACTATATTGAGATATTTTCAGTCAGCTGAATCAAGAAAAAACAACAATAGAAGTGATTGTAATGGATATAAAATCACTTACATTGCTACAATCACTTCTATTGTTTTCACTTCATTTCAGCGTCTGACGTAAGCTTCCTGAGCTGAATCAGCTGCCTGAAAATATCTCAATATAATGTCTGGAATACCGAATATGCCTTTATGACAGTGATGGTTTTTTGCTGTCTGAATAGCGCTAGATATTCGCAGCGTCTTTACAGCATTGCTGCCTACATGCTGATTCGATGCGTTCACCGCATACCGCATACTGAACACACTCTTTTGTACCACACACAGCGGCGTGCGGTGAACGCATCGAATCTGGGATCTGGGAAGAAATGCTGAACAGATGCTGCGAATATCTAGCGCTATTCAGACAGCAAAAACCATCACTGCTTTATGATATCGTAATACCGTGAAACTTTACATAGATTATTTTAATCAGCGGTAATGTAATACTTCTATTAAATGCTTGACAAAAGTGTATTGACGATTAATTTTTTATGACCAGAAAACTAGAGTGAATTGTAATTATACGTTTAATATTATACGGTTAACATTATACCGTCCGTGACAGTTCGTTGCAGTAAAGTCAACCGAGAATATTTGTGGGTCCATATTGAAAGGATGTTTTATTCAAATAGATAAAAAATCGAAGTGGAGGTGACGCTCTATCTCGATACTATCAAATCACTCTTGACAAACCGATTTCAAATAAAAATTACTTCCAACACTTACCCATATGGATTTAATATTAAATTATAATGGAATTCATATCATATTGAAAAGAGATAACATATAACAAAGATATTTTTATATTGTTTTAAAGCCATTTATTTTTCTTATTCGCTCTCTTATTAGATAAATTTCAATTTATTCGTGACTTAAATGTAAACACGTCTGTTCTATTTACTAAATTTTCGCTATATGCAGAAGCTTTATTGAAATGAAGAAAAAAAACATCGTACTTATTTATATTATTATTGGCAGTGAATCAAAAAGTTCTACAAAATTTTCAATTATTCGATTCAATATTACAATTTTAAAAATGATGATCAAAAACGATGATGTTTGTCATGATGTTTGAAATTCTGAAGATTCAAACTGACTGAAATCAGCATTTCAGTCGATATTTATTTTGATTCTAATTGTGTTCACTTTGTACGATCCGTAATTCTACCTAGTATATATCTCTTTATTTCTATTTGATGTTTCCACATTCGGGCAAACATTTGTTCAGGACTGTTTCCCTGCAGCAATGCCATTATCCTATCAATCGGTAGAAGTTAGAAAGTTTTAGCCATTCTGCATTATAAATTCATAACGCTTGTTTATGACATGCATATGGATATACGTTGAACTCATTCCGAAAAATGTATGCCAGAAGAATTTAATTCAGTTTTAAACGATTATGAGAAACACAAAGTAGAGAAAAACGTGCTTATGCGACATATATGTATTTACTTCGTCAATTGAAATTATTCGAAAGACCTTATTTTAAAAAAAATATGCTTTTAGACGTGTGTTTGGATTTCGATTTGAGTTTCAAATCAACATAAAAATCCTTACTAATAAATGATTTTTTTCTGTATGTGTTTACTGTATAAACTGTACACTCTTTAATCTTATTATGTGGTAATGATGAATCAACGAAGTTTTGTTGCTGTTGCGTGCGCTTTTTGTTTACGGGCATGTTTCTGGATGTGTGCTGAGTGATTTAATGATAATTGGTTTGTATGATCCAATCCAATAATGTTTGCTTCAGGGTTTAAGCAATTGTCAAGAGTCCATTAAGATCTTTCATGATTTTGAAGCATTTCGTTTACTACTAAATTGTATTGCAAAGAAAAGAAAAGTAAAACAAGTAATGGAAACACAGGAGTTGTGCACGTTGCTAACATATATGAAAGGAACGATAAAGACTAAAGCTAATCAATGAAAGCCTGTATGGAAAATGATGCGCACCCAGAATAAGTCAGCAAATTGGAGAAGATTTAATTAAAATATATTGACACTGTGATAGGAATAGTAGTGGATGTTCGCTTTATCCGATCAAATCAAATTAACTATCGACTCATTTATGGTTGCCGTATGAAATGTGTTTAGATAGTGTGTAAGTGCGTTGGAAACAGGTGAAGATGAAAATTCGTAACAACTCGAGATGGAAAAAAATTGAAAGAATTTTTTTTTCTTATAGTTTTATAAGAAAAGAAAATGTACACATAGATATCCTGTGACTGGAATTGATATTGAACTACCGAATGGTCTATTTTTTGTCTATTTACATTAGTAATGGCGCACCTGTACTACATACTGAACCTCAACTTACTTCCAGTGTAAACACAAATCCGTGCTGCTGTCTAACGATAACACGTAAATACATATGAGATATGACCAATATAAGTAAATAATATCTTATTTATTTTCAACCAATATTTAAGACGCCACCTAGGCCATACTCAAATTAAACTGACTAAACCACTTCAATAACAGTTTTGACACTGGTTGTTAGTTTAGTTGGAGTATGGAATGGCCTGGGTGGCGTCTTCTATATTAGTTGAATATTATAAAATTGCTAGCATATAGCGTTTCCAAACTTTGCATATGACATACTGCTTAGTAGCCAGTCTCATCTCCATTTGGCGCTGCATGTTACGCATATTTCATTTATAGATGATTGAAAACAAGTCGTTGAGAATAAAAGTGGGCATAACCAACAACCACACTTTCAAAGTTATGCCGTTAGTTTGAAAAGTATCTTTAGTAATGTGTGAGGTTAATATGAAATCTCAAACTTTGCCGTACATACTTATCAATTATGTTTTATCAAGAAGTTACTAAAGAAGTTCAAAATCGGCGTTACGGCTATTTCCACTTTCATTCTATACGAATCATTTTTATTAAGCCACTAGTTCGCACGACTGGTTTTTGACGGTCAACCCGTCGGATAATTTGTTATGAATACTTCTGTAATAATTTTTGATTAATTTACAATCGATTAAAATCAACAGCCGCTTAATTTGTTACTCAAACTGATTGACTATTTATTCATTTAACTGATTCTCAGAAAATGTCCAACTGTTTCGTTTAAATCCAATTAATTTAGATGAACATTTTTTTTGTTCACAATCTATTTTCTACATTATTAAAATGTTTCAAAACCTACTATCAAAATGTACTACATTCTGAAAACAATCAATATAACGTTCCTTATATCTTCAAAAAAAACTACTCTTTCTGTTTTTCTGCACGAGTCTGCTAGTTGGTTCTTTTCACACACCTAACTAAATGATTTATGTATTGAGGGTTTAATCATTGTTCTATTGTAATTTTTTCTTCTTCTGCGTTTTGAGGTCTGCTTTTGGCAATCATTCCATTCGGTTACTTAAGCAAAGAAATAGAGTTGCGACAACGAATGAATTGCACATGAAACGCCAACCAATTTTCATTCCAAACAAAAATTGGCGTATCAACAAACGAGATTCGTAGCGATTCCGTTGCTGTCTCTACAACATAACATGTGCTTTTTTTACTCTATAAATAACAATCTTTACATGCCTTTACTTAATCGCAATTTTTACAATCGAATCAGAAATGAACGCATGTTATATATTTGCCGTTGAAAAGAAGAAGAGCGAAAAAGAGAGTTAATCGAGTCGAGAATTTAGCTCGAGTCATTTTGCTATGAGCATCAAAGGAAGTGACAAGTGAAGAAATGCTAAAATAAATGTCCACGGCGGAACACAATGCGAGAAAAACAGTAGCAAAACACATAGCTCTTTATATATATAAAGTTATTTGCAACGTTTAAACGGACTGATAAAGACACATGAGCGTGGCGTAATATCATTTTCTTATCGAAATAAAGCACAAACTGGTAAGTGGTAACTACCAGAGAGAAGTGAGAGAGTTAGCAAAAAAGTAACAGAGAAAGATGAGATAGAAACAGCTCAAGTGATGGGACCAAAAAGCAGTTATACAACGTCAAATAATGTGAAAGACATCATTTGTCTATTATATATAGTCAATACATAGATTGACTTTACGGAATTTCAACGTATTCGATAACGTTCGTTGTTTGGATATTTTTATGGCTTTCTGTTGCTTGGTTTTCCCCAATTTTATCGGTTTTCTCCATTTTATTTGAGATGTGTTTGAATGTTAACATCATTCGTCCGATGCATTTTCTCTTCAAACTTTCAAACTTCAAAATCAACATAAAACCCATACGAACCTATATACCAGCTATACTGACATTTGATTGCTTTGCATTAATGACTAAAACCGAATTCAAACATAACTTGCACGCATATCGAAAAGGTTCTCTCTTTTTTTTCGCGTGATGTACATACATTTTCAAAAAACATATAAAGCATTGCTTGGCGTCGTGAATTCACTTTCGGGATGCGATGTAGATATATATCATGAATGGTGCTTGTGGCGCAGTTATAGCCGAATGATCAGAATTGTTTGAGCAACGATTGTACATTTTTTGTTTGAAGGGCGCTTTCTACAAGTGGACCGAGTCGAACACTGGATCTTATTAAATGAGTTTTTTGTCTTGGAATCGCTGAATGCCGAAAGTTTTCATTGAATTCAGTTAAGGAAAGATAGAAATTGCGGTTCTAGAAATTCTAGTTTACCGAAGACGTGAATCTGTTATCTGCAAGACGCAAAAGCATTTAGAATTGATTAAATCCACACTAAAATATTAATGTTAGATTTCAACATTACATCTGCACACAGAGAAAAAATGTGGTATTTTTAATTCAATTTTGGTAGATTTAATATAAAATCAACCAACAACGAATTAAATTTACCATCTTTGACATCTCTGATGCATATTTTTCAAAAGAGACTATTAGTTGAATAATGTTTACCAATTGCCTCATTACATTAGCCAAATTCATGGGCTAGTGTCATCTGTGGTTTCGAAAAGTTGGTAAATGTAACAAATAGTCACTTTTGAAAAATATGCCTCAGAGATGTCAAAAATGGTAAATTTAATTCGTTGTTGGTTGATTTTATATTAAATATAACAAACTTGAATTAAAACTACCACATTTTTTCTTTCTGTGTGTACATGAAATTATCAGAGTTTTGGGCTAGTGTAAGTGAGGAAACATGGATGAAATAAATGTAAAAAAAAAACGGATGGTTCAGCTCTAAAAGCTTATTTTTATTGAATGGAAGTAACAGTGTAAATATGTGCCTGGACGCGATGTTTTTTTATAATATAAATAGAGAGTAGAGTCACAAATAAGTGCCGCGATTCTACGTTATAATTCTGAACGAAGTGTTTGGAATGTAGAACAATTGAACCGCCTAGAATAAATCAGCATTACTAGATAAATGTCTTCAAATGCGTTATAGAAAAAAGCACGTCAGTAATAGTGTCAAAAACTGTATGTGACGCGTTATATAAAAAAGTTCGCCAACAAAAGCGTGACATCGTCCATATATTTTATAACGCTTTTGCTGACTGACTTTTTTCAGTAACGCATTTGAAGACATTTATCTAGTAATGTTGATTTATTCTAAGTGATTCAATTGAGCTATTGATTTGTTTATATGTATAAAAAAATTGGCGTTGCAGCCTACATTTGTTCTACACTGGGAACATTATGCTTGCTGCCATCAAAGGCCATAATACACTATTTTGTGACATACAATACCGTGTATCAATTTATGGTTATTTTTACTGAAAATCAGCACTGTATCTGAAATTGGCACACTTGTACCGACTATCTTAGAAGATCTTCTTATGATTAGAATGCAAATAATTTTTTTGTTGCTTAAAGTGATTTTAACTTTAATTTTTGGCAGCAAATTCATACTTTTGAATTAGATGTTAATTGATTGTCAAATACTTTTACTATGAAAACACCAAAATATGTGACTTGAATGAAAACGAAAAAAATATTCCATATATTGTTGTTGTTGTTGTTGTTAGAATTACTTCAGCCACATTCTTGACACTTGAAAATTGTTTTGATTGTTCTTTGATTTTTGTCTATCACATTCTTTGAGTAAACCAAAAGAAATTTAGCATTTTTATGCTTAAATAAATCAAAGATGCAGAGTATTGCTCAGCGCTGCTGCCATCCAGAGAATATTAAAATATCTTGCTGAGAATGCGTCGCCCGTCGCATGCGAAGGTACTTAGCAGTTTATACATCACAGCGAACAACAATACATGCATTGTTCTCTATTCAATCGTTTGGAATGTTTTGAGTCATATAATCGTGAAGAGAACAATGCATTCATTCTTGTTCGCTGTGATGTATAAACTGCTACGTACCTTCGCATGCGACGGACGACGCATTCTCAGCAAGATATTTTAATATGCTGTGGATGGCAGCAGCGCTGAGCAATACTCTGCAAAGATGTAATCGCTGAAAATGTGCTAGAGTTTAAAGAAAAAATTTGAACTATTTTTTGCCATTTCGATTTTATTCAAGATTATTGTATATAATATGAACGGTTTGATAAAAATTGGTTCTGATAAAAAAAAATCGAATGAGAGATTGGCAATACGCGAATAATGCGCTAAACGCTAGAGTGTCCTTCTCTAATAAATGTACTCCAATTTTATAAACTTATGAACATTTTAAAAAAATGCATACTATGTAAATGTTGTGTTTCGTGGCAAATTTGAAATCAATCGATCGAAGATATTTGGGCGCTAACTAAGACAAGATTATACCGATTTTAAAGATCCACGCAGAAAAAGTAACTTTCGAAAATTGTAATCTCATACTTTATAAAGAACATGCTTTCATATGTAGTTAGATAATGTGGAAAAAGCCAATATATCATGCATTGCATGAGCAGATATAAATGGGTATTATTAAAAATGCAAATGAACACGTTATGCAACATGTATCTTTATAATGTCAAATCAAAACTGAAATATCAAGTCTGATCATTTCCGGTGATAGTTCTGTTCAAGAGTTCAAATTGCTATCAGTATGCCATCAACAAGCGTTCAGAAAGACATACATTTATGCGAGCGATTGAATGATGCATGCATCATTTGATGCGCATCGATTGTGCTGTCGCCATACATTCGGATCTTCGGCAGCGCACGAAGTGCTCCGAATGCACAACGAAAGCACTAGCGATGCGCATCAAATGATGCATGCATCATTCAATTGCTCGCATAAATGTATGTCTTTCTGAACGCTTGGCCATCAATATTTATATGACTTATTCATTACCAATGGTAATTTACTATCGGCTTAATGATATAAAAAAAGCTTTATCCTCTGCAAACTCTTTTTTAATATGCACACTGCGTGATGAATATTATACGATGTTGTATGCAAACATATCAAAACGAAACATCTTTCGTATATTTGCATCGACAGTATCGAAGGATGTGAACGGTTTGGCCAGTCTTGCAAATTCGTAGATAAGCCCACATCAACATATAATAAATAAATGGTACACCAATACGTAAAAATATGGACAGATACTTATTGGTAGCGCAACTTAAAAATGTCGTATTTGTGTCAACTTCTTATGTATCATACGCGCCATTTTTTTGACAGTGACAACAAGTGTATCTTAAAGAGCGTCAAAAAAACTATTTATTAAATTCCATCTGTCAAAGTGAATACAAGTTTATACACACAAGTTTTTTATTGCGTTCAAAATTTCGAATTTCGTTCCAACAAAAGATCATTTGCGGGAAGTTTTAATTTGCTTCTTCCATTTAAAGAAAAATGCAACTGAAGCACATCGTTTACTCTCTGAAGCCTATCCTGACTATGCTGTAGACGTTAGAATGTGTCAGCGTTGGTTTGCGCGCTTCAAAAGTGGTGATTTCGACACAGAAGACAAAGAACGTCCTGGACAGCCAAAAAAGTTTGAAGATGAAGAATTGGAGGTATTACTCGATCAAGATTCGTGTCAAACTCAAGAAGAACTTGCAAAATCATTAGGAGTGACTCACCAAGCCATTTCAAAACGTTTAAAAGCATTAGGATTCATTCAAAAGTAAGGAAATTGGGGACCATATGAATTGAAACCAAGAGACGTTGAAAGACGATTTTGCATGTCTGAAATGCTGCTTGAGCGCCACAAAAGGAAGTCGTTTTTGCATCGAATTGTTACTGTCGATGAAAAATGGATTCATTACGAAAACCCGAAGCGTAAGAAATCGTATTGGAAGCGCGGTAAACGAGCAAAATCAACGCCCAAGCAAGATATTCATTGTGCTAAGGTAATGCTCTGTATTTGATGGGATCAGAAGGGTGTCCTCTATTATGAGCTGTTAAAACCGCGTGAAACGATCACGGGAGACCTGTATCGAACACAATTGATCCGTTTAAAGAGAGCATTGAACGAAAAACGGCCAGAATATGCGACCGGACATGAGTCAATAATTTTCCATCATGACAACGCTCGGCCTCATATTGTTCAACCGGTTAAAAACTATTTGGAAAATAGTGGATGGAAAGTTTTACCCCACCCGCCGTATAGCCCTATCACTTGTTTCGATCGATGCAGAATGCCTTGTCTGGGATACGCTTCACTTCAATTGAAGGTATCAAAAATTGGATTGATTCATTCCTAACCTCAAAAAATGAGCAGTTCTTTTGGCGTGGAATCCATATGCTGCCAGAAATATGGGAAAAGGTTATAGCTTCCGATGGCCAATACTTTGAATGGCATGTTATTTACAGAATTTATGAAATAAAGTTTTATTTTTACCAAAAAAACGACATTTTTAAGTTGCACTACCAATATAACACCATCTACGTAAAATACGCTGACTACAATGTAAATCAAACGTATATCTGTTTCTCCTTCTTCTTCATCTCCTTCCCCTCGCTATACTTTTACATTGTAGTTAGCCTGTTTTACACAGATGGCGTTTTTCTGTAAGATATGTGACGTCACAATACAATCATATTGACTGCGCTCATCGTTCGAAAAAAACAATGAATAATTTTTTTTATGATTAACTTGCAACTAGTTTACTATTGAGTGGTTTCCACATTTTCATTTATATTATTGTACAATTGGTATATATAGTATATACATTTTTTTGATTTATGATACATTCAGAGAATAGAAAACGCTACCGCTATGGTAATACTCTATTGGCAGTGCCTATAGGCAGTACCAATAGTTACTATCTGTAAAAAAAACTGTTGTGGTCACACATTCGAAATGTGTACAAATAGTAGCTTTTAATAGGCACTGCCGCGGTAGCATTTTCTACTCTTTGTCGTATATTTGAAGAGGTATGCACTGTTAATGTGAAATATGGGAACATCACATAACTGCAGAAAACATATGCCGCATAATAAAAAGCTATTTCTCTAGATAACGTCAAATAGCGAACAAAATGTTTCTATTTGATTTTAATCAAATTTAATGAAAAAGATTCTTATTCATACCACAAAGATTAAAAATTCGAATCAATTCTTGAATCCCTGTGAATCTGTGCAAGTCGAGATGGAAAATCTGTTAAATCATCTGATTCATCGTGATTAATTTTTGAAGAAAAAAAAAGGAATTGATAAGGACGCTGCCAACCTCAGTTGAAATAAGAGCAGAGTGATTCAAAATCGAGTCTTCATAAAGAAATAAAATGATCTCCATGAAAATAGTGTGGGCAAGGCTAATTAAGTCTCGAAAAAAGAACATAATAAACATAACCAAAATAATGTTTTGTTTGTAATATCTGACTAGCTATTTAACTCTAAGATGTTACTAATTATATACTAGCTCTTTATATTTTATCAATACAATTTTGTCTACCACTAGTAAACTCACTAATGTACATGATATGTTTGCATCAGGTATAGTGCAAACGGTTTGCACAGCGTTTACCATTGACATATCAATGCACTGTGTATCGTTATAACTTTTATGTGCACGTGGAAACAGCTAAACGCCACCGCATCTACACCGTTCTTTGTTAACAAAATCAAATTTATACGTTTAGAAAAAATATCAGAAAAGCGCAAGTAAAATTATCTGTAAGTGAACTTGTCGAATTAAACAATAGCAAATCAAAAATCAGCTGGAGATCATTTATTGAAAAACAATTTTTTTTTGTCTTTTTAAAGGGCCCCTGAAATTGTACACTGAAGTTGACCACGCTTTCTTTGATGTACTTAGTACCTATGTTTACACGATACAAATGCAATTTTTTTGTGCCATTTTTTTTTGTTATAAAAAGGCACTTCAAATATCCGATTTTCCGTTAATTGCTTGATTTAAATAAGTATTTGTATTCTTTGCACAATTGACGTCGTGTACAAATTGGTTACAGAGATGTGGTTCGGATGTCGAAAAGCTCGCTAAATTTGTCGTCGTCGTCGTATTGGCTTCATATCTTACAGGATGCGATTGATTAAAATGGATTTGTTTAATTGATGTGTTTGTTGTTTGCATCGGTGGATGATAATTTAAATCAATAACGCTAGTTTTTAAACAGTGCAACTGATGCTAGTTTGTGTACAAAAATGTATATATACATATCATCGTTACAATTATGTTATGATATCATCGTAGACATTATTTACACTAAATAGCTCACCTGAAGGCCATTTGAAGTGACTTGCTTTTGTGTCCGTTGCGTTGATAATGTCGATGATAATAGCGGATGCTCATTCACATATATATTAAATAGAATAAACACGACTGAATTGAACCCGTATCAATACCAAATTTATTATATGGTTTTATTTTTTTAAACTACTAAACAGAACACAACAACGCACATATAATATTGTGAATGAGCTAAATTTTAGCAAAATTAGTATAATGTTTATATAAAAATTGGAAAAGTATATATAAAGCAATAATAATTTACCGTAATGTTTGTAAACTACTCGAGCTGACCGTTCGTTCTAGAATTTCACCCCAATACTTTTCGGAGAGTGTGTCGTAGTCGGTTTGAGGCGGTATTAGTGATGACACTGGTCGAGATGGTGGTCCCGGTGGAGAAATTGTCAAACTATTTAAATTGCACTCAGAACTAACACTACAACATCGTAATTTTTGCTCGGATGTATTATCATTGCGAATAAAACACTATGGAGAAACGAATGACGTGACAACACATTTATTTCTGTCTATATTTCAAAAAATGGAAATGAAATGGTCGCTCTAAAATAAAATTACCCTTAATAACAGTTCCTTGGCTAATCGTCTAAAATGCGCATTCAAAAGCCAATACAAAAATGGATTCCAAAAGCTATTGCTTATTGCAGTCCACGTAACTAAAAATTCCAGAAACGGCGGCAGCTATTCGAATATAGATAAATAGAGAGAGAGTAGATATAGGGTGACTCATGACTCGCAACGAATTTCCACATTCCAAAACTCAAAAGGAGTAAGAAAATGAATCACATTAAAATTGTATACATTCAAAATAAAATTTGAAAGAACACGAATTCGAAGTTGATCTGGTGCAAATATTCTGGTGATACAAAATAATTTGATTTCTTTATGAGCTTTGGCTTTTTGCCATGTACCTTTGATCCAGTGCATGCAGCAACTACTTCCTGTATGCTCCAAGGTGTCACCATCACTATAAATCCCAATGACATGGCTGCCATTGTACGTGACACAGAGCCACTTAGTCGTCTCTCTTGCAGATCCACATTCTAAACGAGAAACATGAAAAATGTCGATTCATACAAGTTTATTGACACTTAACGAAACACATCTAAATGACGGCACATTTTTATTGCCAATTCAATTTTACAGCTTGGCCCTAGAGCTCAATTCTTTTCACAGAATTAGTGTTCAGATTCATTCAAAATCGATTACAAGAAACCAATTTAAATTAGTTTAATTGTGGATGAAGTAGTTTATATTTGTATTGAAATGGTATCATTTTTTTCTCACTTGCTTTTGATTGTCCGCAGTCTAAAAAGACTCGGAAAACTAAAATTATTCACCGCCATCGCATTTCAAGACACCAACCACTATCGTTAATGGAAGGAAAGGTGTATAATGGTGCAATGCAAATTAAATGCGCTCGAACTTGAAATGAAGTTGTTAATGAAATAATTGTTACAATTTTGAGCACTTAAAAATAAATTAAGAACGCGTGATAATTTTATCATTTTTGTTCACTTTCTGGTATACTAATGACTAAATGTGCAAATACACAAATTGCTTTTTATATGACTATTGTTGGGTCGCTTCGACGACACACTTACAGAATAAACTATATTCGTATAAGGAATAGTTTTTTTTTTATCGAAGTTAAGTGTCTACAAAGTTTTCTGTTGAACAAATTCAAATAACGAAAGCATCATGCTTATTTTCTTAAACTAGGTAATGAGTTAATATTAACTGATTGGAACCTAAGAATTATTTCTTGGTGGAGAAATCATGTAATATAAAAGACGATATTAATTGGATAGTTCAGGAGTAGTTTTTTGTGGCTTTTGCTTAGTATGTGTCTTGAAAAGACAATCAAAGTGGTGTATAGATATATCTATATATTTTGAACACTTTATTCGACATACATAAAACTAGGGGCAGAGCAGTACTAAAATAATCATTTTTGTTTAAAGTAATTCTATGTTGTGAGTAGTAATCCATATTAATCCATAGTAATACACACTTACGTAAATTCTAACAGCAGTGCAATGTCCTTTCATGTGTACGTTGTGTATGACATTTGCTAGGCATAAAGCGATCGCAGTATATTTCGGATGAGATATTTTATTGTTAAAAAATGGAAAATAACGAATTTAATTTAATAAATATCGAATTAATTGTTTCAATCCGCAATATACGACGAACGCTTTATTCCTAACAAATTTAATACACAACGTACACATGAAACGTCATTGCACTGCTGTTAGAATTTACACAAGTGTGTATTACTGCGGATTAATATGGATTACTACTCACAACATAGAATTACTTTAAACAAAAATTATTATTCTAGTACTGCTCTGCCCCTAGACATAAAATCATAATGAAATAAATTTTCGTTGGCAAGATTTCAGTATATTATATTTTCATCACAATAAAATTCGATGGTATATACATAAGTGCGATTAACACTTAAACTTTGGATTATACCTTTTCAGTTGGTGATGGTAAATTTCCTCCAACCGCAATGGGACGTGTAACGGTTGCCGTTTGCGATGCCACAATCGATCGGGTTTGCTGCATCATCACCGAAGGTGTGGCAATAACTAATCGAAGACGACTCGCATGAAAACTCGATCCATAGCAGTACATGAGAATCATTGTGGTTGGGAAATACAATGAGCAAGTGGCCAATATTCGATATGATGGTTTGCTGTAGAATGGTTCACATATCAGGAGGCCAGTCTCGTTAAAGTAATATCCTAATTATGATCATTTTTTATTACGTAAAATAAAAATATGTCAAAAAAGTGAAATTGTTAATTGCTCGTTTTTAGTTAAATTTACCTTTGGGTAGTACTAAAAATCCAAAAACGGTTAAGCATAAAGTCCACGTTAGACTTAAGAGTGCCACACAGCCCTATTAAAAGAGAGTAATGAAAATTTCATTTTTAATTAAGATTTAAGTGAAATTTTGCAATATATTGCAACGTATGAAATTTAAATTGACATTCCATTAAAAAAAGTTCTAAAATATCCAGATGACACACCTTTTTACTCGAATGCATTTGATATTTTTCTTGATGCAAAGCGCACATATATCGGTCAACAGCCATACATATTAAAATAACTGTACTTTGTTGACATAGTGCTCCACGAAGCAACGCCTACAAGTATATGTAATAATATTTCCAGTGTAATAGCAATGTAATTTAATTTGAAATTATGATTTCTGAAATTTTATATGTATTATTTGTATGTATAATTGTATAAAGTCATATGACTAATGATTTTTTTTAAAAATTGGTCAATTGTTACTGTATGTGCTTTTATAACAGAACCAAGAACTTAAAAGTTTATAAGAAGAGCTAGTTATTTTCACTAGTTCACTGTACGACGTCGGCATCACGTCGGTGATTGATTCTAAACAGTAATACATTGTCATCTTTCAAAGACTACTAAAAGATCTTTGTAAAAATTAAAATTACCTGTATTTGACAGAATATTTCACCAAAAGGCCAACAGTGAAAAAGTGCGGGTAAAATACCCAACGGTGTGATTAATATTCCGATCGCAAAGTCATTTAATGCTAATGATGTCAATAGATAACGCGGCTGCAAGCGTTTCGTTCATTGATGAAAAAATATATTAAACAAAAATTACATTTGAAGAAGATAAATATATATAATAATGTTTTTTTTTTAATAAATAAATGTCGCAGTAAATTTTAATGGACATGAAAAAAATATTTCAGAAATGCATTGTGCCATTTTAATGCAATTGCATTTTTGGATAAAACTTGAAAATAATTCAATGAATTCGTGTTTTTCATATAAACACGAGCATGTATGTCGTATATAAAAAAAACAGCGCCATTTTGACTCTGCGTAATGTTCAATTATCTATCTTTTTGTTTTTGTAGTTGTAAATAAAGGCGCCGTTGTGTCATTTTCAAATGTAATTATCACATTTTTTCGGTGCTTTTAATTCGCAAACCCGAACTAAAACTATCGAAAATACACTTAGTTGTACTATGAATCAAATATTATTTTTTTTCATTACTTCAAACGTAGCGCTTAGTATATAAATTTCGAACAATGTAAAATTGTACTTAGTTCAATGTGAAAGTGAACTGTCAACGCAAATTTGTTCACAAGAACAAACAATCATCTATGTTAAATTGAATGAATTTTCTCTTACCTGTGGATCGATATACGGCGAATAACGGCGATGATTTATTACAACAATTAGCATGAAATTAGCTCCGATAATTCCTATCGTTAGCAAGAATATAATTAAGGCTTGTATAACATCTAATGGACCGATATAGTAGTAAAGTGGATGAGTGTAACGTTCGTGCTCACAGCTAACATTTTTTATATTTGGCGCGACAAGATAAATTCCCGATTTTAGATCCATCGCAACCACTTAACACCTGCAACAGACACAAATATGAAGTTGTTGAAGGAGCGGCATAGAAAGGCATCTCAACGTCCAAATTGATATTTAAATTTTTTTGGATTGTACAAAATCAGATTTGAATTGTACATTATAAATTCAGTTTAATTGGAAAACTGCTATAAAAATTAGGATGGGTGAATTTCTTCCTACCCGACTGAAATTTGTGAAATCTAATTAGAGTTTTGAATTGTACATATTTTGTACATTTTTCTACAATATACTTTGTTATAATAATATGAATAATTAAAAAGTTGGCCATTCGCGGCCAATTCGAAAACTGCTATAAAAATTTGGATGGGTGAATTTTTTCTTACCCGATTGAAATTTGTCAAATATAATTACAAATTTGGATTGTATTGTACATATTTTGTACATTTTAACGACGTATACTTTGGAGGTGTACGAAATTTGAAAAAATAAATCCGTAAATTGACCTTTTTCGTTTTTGGAACTTTTTGCCGCAGAGAGTGACCCGATTGAAATTTTTCAAATCTAATTACAGATTTGAATTGTACATATTTTGTACATTTTCTACAATATACTTTGTTATAATAATATGAATAATTAAAAAGTTGGCAATTCGCGGCGAATTCGAAAACTGCTATAAAAATTGGGATGGGTGAAATTTGAGTAGAACTTTTTTGATTTTTGAACTTTTGGCTCCAGATAGTGACTCGATAAAAATTTCTCAAATCTGATGGTTGATTTGAATAGAACATATTTTGTACATTTTAACGACGTATACTTTGGTGGTGTACGAATTTCGGGTAAACATTTTCCGGGTTTTGATGTTTTCAATTTTTAAAAAGCCAAATTCTGAATTTTTTTTGTTGGTACATAATCATAATAATTGTTGTACATAATTGCACATAATTTGTACATTTTAGTAGTATATACGATTTTTCGAAAGTTGACATCGACCGGAAATTGACTACCTATCCAAATTTTTCATTATCATCTAAATCGAGATTTTCCGCATTAGATTATTGCATCCTGTCGAATGTTACATAGCATCATCGAATAAGATGTAAAATAATCGATGTATACATCTCTGCCGGCAAATATTTGTTCAACGCAAAAGGAAACAACCCAATTTTTTACATCGTACATATCGAAGTCAACGAACATAGCGCGTTTGATTTTTCCAAACCATTGACTTACCGTGCGTTATACTTCAACATAAATAACAGTAAAGAAAACGAGTATCCAAATTATTATTTGGTATTATTTTGTCACCATAAAACTATCCACAATACATTACACTACGTGTGTGAGACAAAAACCACTGTGTCTGTATAATAATCAGAGTTTGTCTACATTTTCCATTTTCTTTCTCTCCATACACAAAAAGAAACGAAAGAAATGAAAAAATAGTTCTTTTTAGATGGTGAGCTTTCATTTTGATCCGCGCTATAGTTCAAAATGTTTCAAAAATTCGCTCATGATAGCGAATCCAAACAACTTAAGCAACACTCATTGCATACCATTTAGATTATGATATATTCTCTTTATACTACTTTTGTTTCATATGTAGAAACAATGGTGTTTGTCACGTCGTTGATGAAAGAGTTCGCGCCTTGTATACATGTCATATACCCACTCTGAATATGTAATCAAATTCAGTAAAACGCATCATTACTATGCGCACCATAACGGATTGATTTTTATGGCATTTTAACTCTTTTCGTTTCTTTTTTTAGATTCTAGTTTATTGCTTCAAATAAACATTCCCAAAGAATATAAACAAACTATCACACAATGACAATACATTATTTTGGCATCATTTTGGATATAGAAACTCCGAAAACCTTCATATGTATAATATTTGTTCGTTGTGGCGTATGTCGTTGCATGTTATTTCGGTAGAGAGTTTACAGTGTTTATTCGGTAAAAAAGATTCAATATTGAACGAAAAACACTTCACAAAATCATGAATAAATTGTATATTTATTTAAGGAAAGATCTTTATGTGAGTAAACTTTAGTTGTTGATCTCTAAGCGTGAGCATTACTTTAACTTTAGCGAACAATTTTCGCTAAATTCGAATCGTCAATTGATTGCGAAGAATTATCTATTGGTTCAGATTCTGAACTTCAGAACATCAGTGTCAATTAACGTTTTAGTTTCAGTCAGTGTTTTTTTTACTGAATTGAATATAATATAAGGAGATTTTAAACATCAATTTTAAATTTAAAAGAATATAAAAAGTGTTGAAAGTTCTATTTCTTGATTTCAAACTAAGGTTTGGTTCTTGTTCCAAACTTTCGGGTAGTTTAAGTGTTTTCAAGTACTTTTTTATGCATTCTCTGTAATTTCATCTTTTCTTCTTTCAATGTATCTATACAAGTAGTTGTCAGTTGCTGATATAGTTATTATCTCTGAATGAAATCTGCGATTAATTATAAGTTCTTTTTTTTGTATTAACATTTAATTTTTCTATTTCATAATAATAAGATTTCTTATGTTTTATTTCAATTGTTTGAATTTTTCCTTTCATTCGGATTATTTTTTCAATCATTTTTTTAATATTGGTTTGATTATACACTGATAAAATGGCATTTCCACTTCGATTGATTTGCATTGGGAATAATTTATGCAGCTCTCAATTGCAAGTCCATGGAAAAATTGTAACACTCCCAGATGAAGAAGAACTTGACAAAACGTCTAAAATCCATGTTATTGTTGAGTTAAAATAACGGCTCTTACAAAAATTCTGCAATCAATAAACTAAACGTCGCGCGTGCTTTTCATTGTTGAAATAAATGCGACTCCAGTTAAAACGATAGAACATTGAATTTTGTTTTGGGCAACAGCCAATGCAAGAACAACAAATCATAAATTATTTTTGTTGTAAGAACAAAGTGAAGAAACGGTTAGTGCGTGTTTAGTCAAGCATAAAAACGTTGCTTTTAAAGAATGCATAAACAAAAAGAAAATAAAGTAATAAATAAATGAAGTTTGACCCCATTCGATGCAACGTATGTTTTACTTGAAAATAAAAGAAAAATGGATCATGACCGCTGGCTCATTTCTTCCTCTTTTTAAATAAAGCAGAGCACAAAAACGCGAGTTTGCCCATTTATATAAATGTCAATAGATTGTGCTGCAATTCTGTTCTTCCGTGCTGTGATTACGCGTTTATGAAAATTCGTCCTGTGTGCATAAAGGGATAAATGTGTTCACATGGAAAATATGTATGCGGGAGAGGCCAATCGATGTCGAGGTCTTTTTCACCACAACAAAAAACCACACACAACATTCGAATTGTTTCAGCTTTTGATTTATATTGTATGATTATTGTTGAAATAGCAAACCGATAATGTAACAGAAACTGTTTTAAATTTCCCTTTTTTTCACATTCCAAAGACATAAAATATTCAATACTAACTAAAATGAAAAAAAAATCTCTATCTCAGCGTTATTTATTGATACGTCGTGTTTGCATTCACATTACGTCGACACTCTTGAATAACGATTTCAACACATATCTAAATATTGATTGTTGATAACTTGAAGGGCTAAATCAATGCCCAAATATTGTTTAGACAAATACAGCATATATAATTTTGCTGGTGCATATTATTGGACACCGATGATGTTCAAAGAAATCGTTTAATCAGGTACAAAAACTATAACTGTTTTTGATTTGATTGCGTTTTAAATCATTCAAGGAGTTAGCCAACTAAATCAACATAACTAATGTTCAAAAATATAAACCGTCTGAAAATTGATAATCAGTTTGCGTAAAATTTTAAATGCAACGCTTGAAAATCTGTATATATATAGCGCATGCACGCAATAGCATATTTTAACGCAATCCATTAAATATTAACCGCAATTGTTTTTTAGGTATTTTTGTACTTATTTTCTCCTTTTTTTGTCAAAAATGCATATGCTCTACTCTACGCATACATCGATCATTGTATTTCAGGACATTTTGGTACACAGCACAGTTTGCTTCGTTTTTAAACCCGATTTACGAACATCATACTCACAAAACTGCCGACATTAGCAACTTCAGAGTTATGCATCACAAATTTCATGATTTTTATACTTTTACGTTATAATGTTGATAAAATAAAATGTGTGTGTATGTAACTAAATGTGCACACCGACTATCTGTACAAATGAAATATATAAATCAAAGGATTAATGGATGGATGAAAGCATTCAGCATCTGGAATTCTTGCAAAAATTCTCTTTGAAATACTTGGCCATTTGTTTAGCTGGCACCGTGCACGCATGAACACAACGAAGAGAAATGCGGAGACACAAAAGAACCTGAACAAAAATAGTTTATATTTTAAATTTAGTTCACTATATCACATTTCATTAAGGATTAACTTTCTTGTTGTTTCTCACATATCGTTTGACACTGTTTATGAAGGAATGGCGTCATTTCTTATAACAAAGATTTGTGGAAGCAATCAACGATTTGTACTATCATTTGATGGAACAACTCTATCCTAAACAAAAAGCAGGAAAACTATTTCTAAAAGACAAAGAAAGAAGAAGAAAAAGAAATCTGCCATTACATGGGAATTTTGTTTGAAGTTCCATTACTATTTTACTATACCCAACGGTTAAATGTGTGGTTGGATTTCAACCAAAGCAATATACCTATTCATTCTTTTATTGTGGAAATTTATATTCTTTACGCTTATTAAAAACTACGTAGAAGAGAACTATTGGAACAAGTGGTATTCAAACATGTTTTTTTGTTTGTTTTTGAAACACAATCGCAACTTTTTTTCAATCAATTTTCGGTAATCATATATCTTCTGGTATGGACAAATTCAAAGGACTATTTAAAGTGGCATTTAAAAGATATTCAAGCGGAACGAGTTGTATTCAGGTTTGCTATAACTTAACGCCGCATACTAGTGAAATTACATCAAGTGATTAAAACAAAAAATGTACCTGTTAGAAATCCTTTTAAATTGTCTATAAAATACGAGAACCATTTCTCACAGTATTTAACTTTATTGACACTGCCAATTTGGCATGTACGCTATATCGTATTTTATTCTTCTTATATAAAATTTATTATTATAAATAAATTTGTAAAATCGATAAACAATCGAATGTTAAGCGATGTTAAGATAGTTTTATTCAAAAAAAAATCTGCAAAAGTAGTCTTTGTAAATGTCAAAACTAACAACGTGTTGTGTCTTTTATCTTCGATTTTTATCTGTAGATCGACAAAAGTGCCATTATTTCTGTGATATCATGTTGGATATTTATCATCCATAATAATCTGCACAGCATAGCACACTCATACACATTAGACTACACTTATTGCTCATAATAACTCAATTTATGACTATTCCCTTTAATGTTGTAATAGAGATATATGCATGGATATAAATATATATGTTTATCATAGATCACATTTAATGAATTAATAAAACTAAATGGTTTACTATATGTTTAAATTTATCGATAAATCCAAACCCAACAAAAAAATGTTCATATTATTTGTACTAGCTGTAGAACTTAAGCCTGTCTTTGCATTTCTGGATAATTTCAAGATACTTGAGCAATCGTTTGTTTTGTTTTCTTGATTTTTTTTTATTACAACCATTTGTCGTAAACGATGAATTTTGGTATAGAATTCTAATTGTGAAGTTGATTATACCAAACAGCCGCTATTTACCAGTTTCATTGTATGCTTTCGAATAATAATTGTCATTTTCACAGTTTCCAAACCTCTATAAATTGATGAGAAGACTTGAAAGCAAACGGATTGACATATCACTGGTGCTGTACATAAAATGTGACAAAGCTAATTTGATATTTATATGCTCTGAACTTGTGCTGCACATGTTAAACTTCAGTAAGCTGATGCTTAATTTAACACTTGAATTGGTCTCAAAAGCATGTTATGGAGTCAGAACCAAAACGATTTATATTCAAAAGTTTACATAAGATGCAGAGGTTTGTACGTATCTGGATAAAAGGGGATTTTCGCTGAAAAAAGCTGTTTTATTAGCACCGGCGGCCGATGGCACATTCGGATTTCAAAAAAGGATAAAATGAAACATTTGTGTCATTTGATTATATATTCTTTAAAACCACGTGGTCAATAATAAAAACAAACAGTCAATATAGGTAAATGAACGCAACATACCAAACTTTTAAAATCCATTTAATGTGTAACAACATTCAAACAAAAGATGTTGAGATACAGTATCAATTTTATTAATATGCACTATTTATTGAAACGAAATTTTTACCACTTCACAGAACATGAAACAACATCATTAAATATTATAATATTAATAAAATGTAATTAACTGCGTGATTGCAGCAAATTTTCATTAAAATAACATCAATCGAATTTCAATTGATTAATACTTTAATTTTTAAACATTTTATAATCCAGCACGTCTTCCAGTTTCAACTTCAAGTTAATTTAAATATTCACAAACACGCGAATGTTTCTAATCGAATGGTATTACATTTTATCATTTTGAATTTATGAACTTATTGTCCACCAATATTTGACTATATAATAAATTCCACTTGGTTAACACTGGCAAAAAAAGTATAATATTTATAAGATTTTGTTTTTTTTTTTCGATTTTGACAATCAATTTGTAGATTCAAACATAATAAACATTGTGTCGTTGACAGTTATTTTTTTTTTTCCAAATTAATAGTTTAACTGAAATCAGCACCGTTTAAAATCAAGTAATATTAAATCCATTGAGAATCTCTTTTTCTGGCAGCGATTTAAGTCAAAAGAATCGTGAAAAAAACACACACACACACACAAGATTTGTTGATACTCAAGCCATAATAGTCGAACGACCGTTACTAAACTCAATGTATTTCACGCGACCGTATTGAAATGTGAATTTGAAAACAACGACCAGAGAAAAATTGTGAATTGTACGCCTTACTGAATCGTACTGAATCGCTTTACTCTCTCACCGAAATCATTTATCTATGAGAAGTCTTTCTTGGTGGAGCATTTTTTTTACTTGTCATGTTACATGGCACATGGATGTAATATCATCTATACGCGATATGATGCAAAATAGACATAAGGCTAACTTGTATTTAGTACAATAAAGGCGACAAATGGAAAACATTGAATATTATTTCATCACACAATTTGTGACCACATCGTTTACTTTCTCAATTCTCCAAGTTCAGTATCAAAATATTTGCGCATGACCAAATAGTTTCTTATAACGACTGGACCAAAACTTGTTTCCTTCTTCAAATTTACTTCATCCATATATGACATTCCATTCTATACAGGTCGGTTGTTGATACAAAATATACCCCTTGCTATACTTCCCCAAATCTCTCCTGTTTTAAATAATGGAAACTTTTGGTACGAAGCTATTGTGCTAATTCTGAAAGCTTCTTAAATACAACACACTCTATGTTGTAATTTATGGTTGATCTTGAGTTAAGTCAGACTTAATTCACTGATAAGCAAAACTACACCTGAATAATAATTCATTTTCACAGCTTCTGATTATCGAGGCTCGATGTTGAGCATCTGTTGTAAAACATTGAAATATTTATACATTTCAAATTACGATGCAAATACAATTAGATGGCAGCACTTGTGAAATTTTTTATTTTATTTACATTTATAAAAGAAATAAATGTGACACAGTGACGCCACTCTCTAATTCGAGACATTTATATTTTGAAAAGCAGACAAATAATTAATATTTTTGATGCCTCTTTAGGGTGATAGTTTCAATTGAGTGAGTTTTAATCAATATAATAGATAAAAAAATAAAATTTAACATTTAACAACTATTGAATGTGCTGCTTTTTTTATTGGTTTAATATAGAGGTAATAAATTAGTTTTTTAAATACGTTTTTCAGAAGTGAAGCAACGATTTGACAACCGATAATCAACCATGGATATTCCACCACCACAGGACTCAACAAAACATATTTTAAACGTTTTAAATAACGATTGTATAGTGGAAATTTTTCGTCGCATACAGAATATCGAAGATTTTCTAAATGCAGCTGAAGTATGCAAAAGATTCCAAGAAAGTGCGAAAGAATGTTTTCGTTCTAAATATTCTTCATTGGACATCAATATCGGCTTTAAAAAAGTGAGGAT
>NW_022197544.1:10001880-10051799 GCF_009176525.2 Contarinia nasturtii
GTAGGCATCAACAATGGTGACTTCAGCTTCTTTGCCAATAGCGGGGAAGAAAAGATCAACACATGTTTTAGTCAAGTGCTAGCAAAGCACAACCCAAAAAATGTAATTATACACTAAAATCAACTATGGATAACATGGATTTTACAGTTCTATTTTAATTAATATATTGATTTCAATTCAAAATTCATTTTATTTTCGCATCCATTCTAACTGATTTTTTCTCTCTTTTCATTCCATTGTAATTTACAATTGTAAATTAATTTACTACCGAAGCCGAAGCCGAAAAAAACACCAAAGCCGAAGCCAAAGCCAGAGCCAAAGCCGGAGCCAGAGCAACCATCAAAGACTAAACGGAAACCCCGTGGACCAGCAAAAGAAATTCCACCAATCGATCCAGAATTCAAGGCAATTGTGGAAGGTCTTGATGAGGTCCATCGCTTTGATTGGCCTAGCAACAAAGATTTCGGTAATGGCCTCAAACATCTATGCAATCAATACATAGACAACAATGTCACCAATTCGCAAACACATTCGGATAAACACATAACCCAATATCTGAAGATGAAAGTGTTTCAGATGAACACAAATGAAGCCATTGAAGAGAAATACCTGCCAAGTGACATCGACTGTGTGGTGAAACTCATTCTCAAGGAAAAGGTATGTGGAAAATGTTTATTCAAATCATGAAAAGAACTGAGTTTTCAATGGTTCATATTGTTTAAGCGTACAATGGTTTTTTTTGACTCGTTGACAAATTTTTATAAACATGACTTTAATCTATTTCCCTTGTTTCATTGAAAAAGGTCATCAAAGTGCCAGCTAGTGACCCAAATAAACTTTATCGGTGCGGAGTTTTGTATGACATCGTCAATAAGTTGAATGTGTTCCCGGAAATCGACCTACATGATCTCACGACTAATTCAAAAAATTGGTTCAAAGCTGTGCCGATGTATCTATCTATGCAACGCGAGATAGAAGAATTTAATTTGCTGCGAGCACATCAAGAGCCACCGAAGAAACGCAAAAAGAGAAAGCGCAGAAGACCGAAGGGTAAGAAAAGAAAGTGGATCATCAAACGAAAACAAATGCTCGACGATTTGGAATATCTACCGTGCATTCGCAATTTGGTGGTTGTTCCAATGTGTGATTTTCGGCGTACGCACTTCAAAATCGACTCTTCGAGTATGTATCAGATCTTGTCTTCTCAAAAATTGATTCCGAAACAGTTAACTGAAGACGGAAAACCAAGTGGAAGAAATATTTCAGAAAAGGTTTACAACGAGAATAAAGATTACATATGGAATCAGTATTTTTATATGCGTAAAATTCGGTGGTTTGTCCGCCGCAAAAAGAAATTTGACTTTTCGATAAACAGCGATGGAATTGCTGTGTCTCTGCAGTATTCCACCAAAAAGAAGGAGACCAGCAACACACAATCGGGCACCAGTCGATTGGACATCATTGACATGTTGAAGGCGGGCAAATTCAAAAGATTGGGAGGTACAGATTCAGGCATGCGGAACTGGAATACCACAACAATACATGAAATTGATACTTGCAAAGAAGTATGTGTAGTATACTAAAATACAATGATGCACATTGTGTTTAAGTTCACTAATTATTTTTGTTTTTTTTTTTCGATTTATTCGCAGATCAACTTTGTTAAAAAGAGCAAGCAGTTCCATTAGGAGACACATCAAAATGTACGAAACGCAAAAGCGAAGCGATTCACGAAAAATTTCATCGAGAAAGAAAGACAAGATCGAGAGAATCGTGAGCTGTACGCAATGATGCCATCACCAAAAGGTTCACAGTGGCTGAGCTATATTAAGCATCGAGTTAAGATGACCAAACATGGAATCGAAGCTTACTCGACTGCAAAGTACACTAGACTCGCCTTGGACAAATACATTAGGAGCAACAAAGCTATCGACGGATTTGTGAACAAGATCACCAATAAGGAACCGACTCTGTTATTCCATGGTGCTGATGGCGAAGTACCACCTGATTGCCCGATAAGAATTAAAAAACACGTGCGGTGTCCGGGTGTACGCAAACTGATGCAGGCATATAAGAAGCGACCATACATTGTTGTCGTGCCGGTGGACGAATGGGGAACATCTCAAACAGACGCAAGATGTATGTGCCGATTCCAAAACCAACCCAAATCGGCCAAATTCAAGATGTGTCGGTGCATACCCAACGCCATAACACTGCTGCCAACCAAAATTGTGTCTAAGTTTGGCAAGACAGATACATCTACATATCGACAGTTACAACGCACATTGAACGGAGCATTTGAAATAGAAGAGGAGCTAATGTCAAGAGTAAAACCTTACTACAAAAAATGGCAATTAGACCTCGAATGCACCGTGACTTGGCATCGTGACGTCGTGGCTGCTAAGAACATTCTACTGAAAGGTAAGGATATTGATACACAATGTGATTGAATGATCGCAAAAAAAGATTCATTTTTTCGATTGATCAGGACTATGGACATTGCTTGGACTTCCAATACCTGCTGCAATCAATCGATATTGGAATCAAATCAACGCCGATGCCGCCGTCTTCGACGACGATAACGACGTGGACATATCCGAGCCCGAGTTCGAATAGCAGCCAACTAATCATCACAATACCATACAATAAAATAAAATAAATCATAAGTAACATTTGAATGGGGTAGAATAAAAACTACTTCTCGAAAAATTGGTATTTTAAAACGAAACCTAAAAAAAATTTCAATAAAAAGTGAATCAATTTTTTTTTGTCGATTTGAAGTGAATCAAGAAAATTTTGTTCAATAAAAGTGAACCAAAAAAAAAATTTCACTCGGTTGTTTCAGTGTAAAATACACTAAAATGAATTTTTTTTTGGGTTCACTTTTATTGAACAAATTTTTTTTGGTTCACTTCAATTGGACAAAAAAAAATTGATTCACTTTTCATTGAAAGTTTTTTTTAGGTTTCGTGTTTAAACATTTTTCGGGAAGTAGTTTTTATTCTACCCCATTCATTTGTTACGTAACTGCTATCCCGAATATGTGGGTTAGTTACGCACAAAAAAAGTCATTTCCCATTTGGTTGAGATGGCTGTGCGGGAGTACAAACAGAGCGTTTTTCCATTGTAAGTATCATTAGATTTTGAAAACAGTTTTTTGCTTCGGGAAGTGCTAACATCAATCGCTTCGTTGTACAAATGCCATCAACTAACATAGAATTTTGCCTACTTTAAATTAATAAATACCATTTTTCTATTTACAGATATGGGAAACACCCTACTGTACACTCCAATCGAGCAATCTCTCTTCTCAATAACTTTGGACCTTTAATCCATGGTCTGAGTTTCGACACAAACAGGGGCCAGGAACCTAATGAAAACATATTTAAATCAATACTGAAAAACTGTTGTAAAACATTGAAACATTTAGAAATTATTAATTGCGTTGCGGATTTCGAGCATATACAATTTGATATGTTGGAAACTCTGGTTGTGTATAATTCAACGGTGAAAAACTTCAATTTTGGTTCACCACTTAAACGCTTTCATTTAGTACATTCGAAGCAAGAAATCTGGTTTATGCGAAAATTTCCGGAATTGGGACATATTTTTTTTAGTAGTAAGGTAATAACCGACAGTGTGATTGGGGAATTTGTACTATTAAATCCACAGTTGAAAGTTTTAAATTTGAGATGTTGTGAAAATTTGTCGCCATTGATTTTAAAATACATTGCAAATTGTTGTTCAAACCTCGTCGAATTGGATTTCTATTTTATGATACCAAAAATAAAAGATTATGAGAAAATAATGCACCTGGGTTCGTTGCGAAGCTTGAAAAAACTCGGTATAAAATTACAAAAAAATATTTTAATTAATCAATTAATCAATATGTTTGTTGAAAATAATATACCGATAGAAGAATTGTATATATCTTTGGAGAAGCCAAAGAATGACAACCGTCATTCATACAAAAACTTGAAAACCTTAACCACACTCAAACGTTTAGAATTGACGATACAAAATGGTCGAAAATGGGCTTTTGGCAAAACAGTCAAAAATATAGTTAAATCTCAAACTGCTTTGAAAATTTTACATGTCTGTGGATCGATTCATGGAACTCTATCAATATTAGAAGTTGAAAGTATTTTAAAATACGGTAAAAAACTTTCAGATCTTAAATTAGATGTATATGAATTAACTGACAATTTGGAATCTTATCAAAGATTCAAGATCTCAAATTTTTTTAGATATTGTAAAATATTTCCTATTATTATGTACGTAGTTTATAAAGAAAAATGCTCTATATCAATGTAAAGAACCATAATCAGAAAGAAATTATTACAATGGTTGCAAACAAAAAAAAAACAGATGTAAACATTTATTCGTTTATTTGATTTATGTCTCAATAAAATTGTTGTTTTCTTTAAATTGTACGAGTAATAAATTACATATTCGTTATTTTTCAATTCCAAAAATATAAACTCAACAGATTGAAAAAAAGAAATTATGATATATATTGTTTAATTCTGTCTAACATTCGAATTCATGTACCACAATCTCTTGATTGATAAAATAAAATATAACCAGTTTCGGATGATTTTTGGATATCTGATGTTAGCCCATAAAAGTCTTCAATCGCTGACGCATCAATTTTATCTACCATATCGTCATCAAACAGTAACCAAAAACCATGACTCTTAACAATACTAATGTAGTGACCACGATTCGGTCCAGAACCGCAATGTATAACAACAGCCATTAGATCGTACAATCGATCCGGATTCACAGCATCGTCGGACTATAAATGCGAGAGGAGAAAAAATATGTAAGAATATATTCAAAGAAAATATCTATTGCAATCTTACCGTATTAAATAGTCGTAACTCTAGCGGGAACACAACTCGATGCGATACTTTAATGTGTCTATTATATTGCTCCATATACTTGAAACGTTTTAAATGCAGTGATAGAATCATTGGCAACTTTTTGACACGCATTCGCTTTTGAGCTTCTTGATAATTGCAACAGTTATCGCATTTAAATTTATTATCACTGCACAATGTTTCTGTGTTACTAAAACAACGTAAACAATGCGTTATGCTAGTATTTTGATCGACGTCGACTTGTAGATCAAAAAAGTGTGCATCTTTGCTGCTGACTGTTTCACAGTTTAAGCAACGCGTTTCACTTGTGAGCGTCCCCTAATTGAACAAAAAAATACACTTTAATTTAACAATTTCTTTTGTTTAAATCGAATGATTTCCTTTTTTTTTGTACCTGGAATATTTCGTGCACCCATGTTGGCTCCTGAGGTTGACCGTTTGCTGAACCATTGCAATCAGCACCATTGCTCGAACAGTTACCGCCAACAAAATTTGCTCTAACACTAGCAAAATGTGAACTAGACGATGACGACGATGATGAAGATGCATTTGCATTTTTTTGTCCCCGTTCCGCCAAAATAATCTCGTTGATGTGATTGATTAGAAAATTTAAAAATTCATGGGCATCTTGTTGCATATAATTATCAAACTCTTCCTTTTCCTTTCGTAAACGTGCTATAAACTTTTTCGGTGCTATTGAACCAACTTTTTTCTTTTGTGTAGCTATGCTGTAGAATAAATCGGCTAAACATGACAGTAGTGTTTCTTTGGTTCGTTTATTTTTTGCTTTATATTCAAGCACTTTTTCTCGAAACGGTTTACAAAAGTATAATGCCTGCAGCACTGAATTACTGTAGCATGTGTTACCAAACTGTTATCAGATTAAAAACAAAAAATAGATAAAAAAAGGTGACATTTAATGTAAATATAAAGAGATTTGTATCAATTAAAACGTAACTTACATTGACAAGCCCAAAATAATGTTCGTTTGGTGGAAATTGGTCGGATCCAATATCTCGTTCAAGTTGCGATATGTTCGTACCCTGTAAACAATGCAGAGAGTTTAATTGAAATGCACATTGTCAAAAATTTAATTCACACGATTTTTTTTACCATCACGTGAAATTTTTGCTTCTAAATGGCACACAAATCGCAAACACAAATATCAACAAATACGCAACAACACTTGCGATTTGTATTTTATTTTCTTATTTTGCTCCAAAATTTATACGATTTTTTTTTTCGAAGTAACTTTTCAATAACCAAACAATTTTATGTATTTAGTTTGCACTTTTGTAGTGAACGACACTACAATTTTGACACTGGTGAAAGTGCTTAATGCAGCAAAATATCCATAGTCGAAAAATTGGAAGCAAGAATATTTCTCATTGGTCTTTTTTCTTCGTTTGAATAATTTCGCATTTATCAATAATACGGACTATGGATAATGTCAAACAAAAATACAATGTTTTCACTTCGAGCCCTTTGAGCTACTTCGAACATTTGTAGATGTGTGCATGTATGTCTTTGTGTGTGTATACATTACTATAGTAATGTGTGTATGCATAAACCTTCTTCTGTCTATATTTATTCTCGTTCATCAATGAATTTATCAATGAAGTCGTCCGAAGAGTGTGGAATAAAATTAATAAAAAATTTCCTAAAATGTGTGATGAATTTTCATGAAAAATTTGTATGTTATCACATTTCCAAAATCTAGAAATAACATTAGTAATTTGCATGTGTTGGCTTGTTCGTTGTTGATTTTTAAAATATTCACGTCAAATTATGCGAATTTCGAAATTCGAAATTCGAATTACGAATTGGTGATGTTTGACATTTCGTTGAGTGTACAAACCCAGACTTTTGACAGATTTTAAATCAAATCAAATGATAGCAAAGTTCAAAGAATCTGTAGAATGGAAATACTTGTAAATAAACATAGAACCCTTTTTTGCAGTAACATTTAGTTCATTTTTTCTCCCTCTCTCTCTGTTTTTGTAAATTATTATCAATTGTGTTTCTTTCATCGTATAAAAATAAATTAAAAATATTTTCAAATTAATTGTTATCATTGTGATCGCGTTTTTTTAAATCATCGAATGTGCATTTTGTTCGGTCATTCACTTTCATTGTATGATCATGATGCCTCTTTCAATAAGATTGTTATCAAAACGTGTCAAATCTATGTCCAAAATTAAATTGATTTCACATTAAATCTGGTGTTGTCAGGTGATTAACATCTAAAAACAGATCATCATTGTCTCAATCAAATCGACTTAAATGAAACAGCTGTTAGACAACGATACCTGTGCTCAACATTTTTTAGATATAAATTTATATTCTTGAGTTTCCAACAATTGAGTTTATCTTTAAAAAAAATATATTTTCGAATTTTGAGCTAATTTTTAATCTACGCAAAATATCAATTGGTAATCACCAACATTTGTTGTGGAAGAAGTGAACATAAACCTATACACATATAAATTGTGAATTTGATAATAAACCATTCACCAAGTAATCAATGATTGTATAGATTTTGCTTTGTCATAATAAAATGACAAAAATTTGGAGTTGATAATATTTTCTGAAAGTTTCTGTTCCTCTTATAAATGGATATGTCTTCTGATGGTAATTAATCATATGGTGTAGAGTATCAAGTCGCGTGTAATTTAATTGCAAAGGGTTTTAATTTTTTAGACGAAAGCCAACGGCTTACGAAAATGAATAAGATCACCATAGAAAATTCTTCGTGCAATCCTCCAGCTGTGGCAAATGAAACACAGCATCTGAGGTAAGTCAATTTCAGATTATATTCAGTCTACGTGTATTAATGTAGTAGTCAATATGTGATTCAATTCAGTTATGAGCGCAACAACGCCCCTTTCATCGATATTATTAAACAGTTTGTGTACATGTAGTAATCTAGGGAAAAAAATCATTCAGTTTTCATTCAATGACGATCATTAACATGTTACACCTTGCGCGTACGTACGCGTTGTGAAAAAAAAATGAATAAAATTTACCACATAAGCGCACCGAGTACTTGAATTAAGAGCTGAAACATGCTAATACAATAACAAAAAACAAAACAAAACAAAACAAAAAAAAACTACTGCTGTATATTATTTACTCTAACTTTGTTTACTATACATGTGAAAATATACTTTCACTAAGATTTTATTGGTTTGAATAGCCGACAGTGGAATTTGTGACTTTCTAAATTTGATTGTTTTTATTTCGATGATTGGTACCAAATTTAAATCCATACGATCAAGATATATGGTGCAAATTTTGTTCTCATTGTTTGACCTCGAACGATCAATATTATTAGACAGAAACTTCATTTAATTTTGAGTTAGTATTGAGCTAAGTATGTTTTTGTATAATATTAATGGTATTGCGGTAAAAAAAATACTACAATATATTGCATGTGTCTTATGGCTGTTTTTGTACATGTACGCTGGAAGTGGCTTTCATTCACACGATAGTTGTTATTTTGAATACAATTAAATCACGATCTCAACCAGTGACAAAAGGACGGAGTTTTTTAAAAATATAGATAGAAATACAATCGAAAACATTTTCAACGAAAAATCAAACTGGTTTTGGAATCAGATAGTTTGTGCAATCTCGAGAAAAACCGTGGGTTATATTTTTCAGTGGTTCATTTTCCAATACTTTCGCACGTTTAAGAATTTTCTTATACGATTCAAAAAAATTATCATGTACCACATAGTGGTTAAAAAAATATTTAGTAATTTTTAGTAGTGGTTAATATGTAAAATGTAGCAGTATAATACGATCAAGTAATTTGAATGGACTCATATAAAAAATACAAACATAGTTCGCCTACGCACAAAGTGTAAATAAAAAAAAACTTTATGGTTTAAAATGGAAATGAAATTTTCATGCTGATAATTTTCTCTTCAAAGAAAATTTAGTATTATTATGGATTTTTGTGTAGGAAGTCATTTTTTAAACTCAGTGAAACGTATTCATTTCATATTTCACCTTATGTTTCAATAAAACAGTTTCATTGATAGATATTTCTTGGATTAAAAACCATAAAAACAACAACTTTATCATTTTGAATGTATATCGTGATTTTAATTAATATTTCAACATTCTAGTGATTCGAATGTAATGCATATGAACCATTGCGGCAAAAAGATTGCTCTTATTTTGCTCCAAATACTACTGCAACTTCAAGTTGCTTATAGATAGTTATTTTTTGCAATACATAATTAAGCTATTTCGTCGCCGCAACGATTTTTATGTGTGTGAGTAGTGCAAAAAAGTCTGTTTTTGTATTTTGTAAAAAATTGTATTAAAAATATACATAACTTAAGTGTTTAGATTTGAGGTTATTTATCATATAAGTTAATCGCTCAAATCTCGTTTAGTCCAATAGTTTCGGTTACATGTAAAGGTCAAAAAGACACGTACGCTTGATGAAAACATAGCATTTAGCTATCATTACCTGTAGCCTGTTGTAGCTCTCAGTTGTTCGGCACAATATTTTATCAAAACTCATGTACCTGCACATAACAAATCCACTTTTTTGGAGCAATCATACTATACTATAGGGTATTCAAATATATGTAAATTGTCAATTTTATTTTATCAACAATATGTAATAACTAAATGATTTCTTTCTGTTGTGATAATTTTTCATTTACAAAATAAAAATTCCGATCAAAATACGAATGCTTTTAATCAGATATATTTCTTATCTATCTGAGTATTTCTCTTCACCTCGTTTTCTTCGCCAACAATAAAATGACACAAGTCGTATATTCTGTTCGGTTTTTATTTGGAGCAACTGGACATAAAAAAATGTTTCGATTTCACTTGAATAGTCAATGACAAGAAAGAAACAACGACGTATTATGAGTGCAATAAAGTTTTGAGCTATTTTTCTTTTTTTTTTCTTCTCTCGAATGATTTAAAACTTTTCATATTGAACACAAATAAAGATATAGAGTCGAAGTACACGCTACGCAATCGACTTTATAAATTGTACTTCGTATCTTTAAACTAATATTGAATGGTATTTTGAGTTGAATTGAATTGTATCAATCATTGTCTTCATATTAAATCGTACATTTTCTTTGTGTTTTTATATTTTTGTTTAAACTGTCGATTGAGTGTGATCATAAACACCGCTTAATGCATTTGAAGAAAATTTTTACCGAATATAATTTTTTTCATTTTTTTTTCTCTTTGCTTTTCTTTAGTAAAATGGAAGAACGTCAAAGTTTATTAGAACAAACGGCTGCATCAGTACGATTACCGATCAGTGGTATGACTAAGGGGCAATTCACTTAAAAATTGCCTTTCTATTATTAATTAATTCTTGTTGATTCTTTTTCGATTAATTGTCGATTATTTTAAATTAATTGAATTCTTTTCTTTTGTGATCCTCCCCTTAGGTATGACATGTCAGTCGTGTGTTCGTAACATTGAAGGAAATATTCGGACAAAGCCCGGAGTAATTACGATCAGAGTAAATCTTCAGGAAAAAGCTGGTTACATTGAGTACGATCCACAAATTACCGATCCCAAACAAATTGCATCGGAAATCGATGATATGGGCTTCGATTGTGAATATTCACCAGATGATGATGATGAAATTGCAGCCAGAGTTGTAGAAATAAACAAAACAAAAGTGCTTAGCACTTGTATTGCAATCGAAGGCATGAAATGTCAAAGTTGTGTCAAAAACATAGAAAGCAACATTGGGTCAAAATTAGGAATTAAACACATCAAAGTAAATCTAGAAGAAAAAATCGCCAACGTTGAATATGACAGTGATGTATGCAATGATCAATCCATAGCTGAAATGATTGTTGATATGGGATTCACAGCCACTCTTACTACAGATATTGACAAGAAACCCAAAAAGACTGACTTATTTTGCAGCAAAAATGGTAAAAAAAAGAATTTGATCACAAAAATATTTGTCAATAAAAATAAGAACATGCTCAGGTTCAATCTGTTGTCTTTTTTCAGATTTTAACGGTCGAAAATCAGTTTCAGAAACGTTAGTCTTCTTAGGCACAAACGATGTTGACTTAGAAAATAATCGCACCAATTTGCTTGATAACAACTTGAAAAAATGTTTTCTTCACATACAGGGAATGACATGTGCCAGTTGTGTAGCTGCAATTGAAAAGCACTGTAAGAAAATTCATGGTGTCGATAGTATTTTGGTTGCTTTATTAGCTGCCAGCGCTGAAGTGAAATACAATCCAAACGAGATTTCAGCAAAAGATATAGCCAAATCAATAACGGAATTGGGATTTCCGTCTGAAATAATCGACGAACCGGGTACCGGGGAGAGTAGTATTGAAGTGGAAATAAATGGCATGACTTGTGCGTCATGTGTGAATAAAATTGAAAGTACAGTTAAAAAGTTGCCAGGTGTAACATACGCCGCTGTAGCACTAACAACGAAACGTGGAAAATTTCGATTTTCGGAAACGGGAGCAAGAAATATATGTGATGCAATCAATGCATTGGGTTTTGAAGCAAAATTACTTTCAAATAAAGATAAAATGGCTCACAGCTACTTGGAGCACAAAGAAGAAATACAAAAGTGGAGAAATGCATTTTTCATTTCGCTGGTTTTCGGGGGTCCATGCATGATTGCAATGGTCTATTTTATGTATGAAATGGCAGAAAAAGGACATGAAAATATGTGTTGTACAATTTTACCGGGTTTATCTTTGGAAAATCTTATGATGTTCGCATTATCGACTCCAGTACAATTTTTTGGTGGTTGGCATTTTTATGTACAGGCCTATAAAGCTGTTAAACATGGTTCAACAAATATGGATGTTTTAATTACAATGGCCACGATTATAAGTTATTTGTATTCAGTAATTGTTCTGGCTTGGGCAATGATATTTCAGCACAAACTATCACCCATCACATTTTTCGACACACCGCCGATGTTACTTATTTTCATATCATTGGGTCGTTGGCTCGAACACATTGCCAAAGGAAAAACATCAGAGGCCCTATCAAAACTTTTATCACTTAAAGCGATTGATGCAATTTTGGTCACAATTTCAGATACATTTGAAATTTTAACGGAAAAAACGATTTCAGTGGATTATGTTCAACGTGGTGATATTTTGAAAGTAATGCCTGGTGAGTAATTATTTTCTTTGTAATAACAGAACAACACATATTTTTTTTACATTAAAAAAAATCGATTTTCAACTTTATTTTTATTAGGAAGCAAAGTACCCGTCGATGGTAAAGTTATTTTTGGTTATTCCACGTGTGATGAAAGTTTGATTACCGGTGAATCGATGCCAGTGCATAAGAAAAAAGGATCTGTTTTAATCGGTGGTTCAGTTAATCAAAACGGACTGATTTTAATGGTTGCTACGCACACAGGTGAAAATACAACGCTCGCACAAATCGTTAAACTTGTCGAAGAAGCACAAACATCAAAAGCACCAATTCAGCAACTAGCTGATAAAATTGCCGGTTATTTTGTACCATTTGTAATAAGCGTTTCATTAATAACATTATTTGCTTGGATTATTCTTGGATGGCTTGACATAAAACATTTACCAATGACAATGGCTGAACAGCATGGTTTAGATAACATTGAAATAATTGTTAGTTATGCTTTTCGATGTGCAATAAGCGTTTTGGCCATTGCTTGCCCGTGCGCTTTGGGTTTGGCCACACCAACCGCAGTTATGGTTGCCACCGGAGTTGGTGCACTTCATGGAGTTTTAGTTAAAGGTGCTGGTCCACTTGAAAACGCACATAAAGTCAAAGTGTGCGTTTTTGATAAAACTGGTACAATAACACATGGCATTCCAATGGTATCTCGGATTCATTCTATTATTAATTAATTCTAATTGATTCTTTTTTGATTATTCGTTCTTTTCTTTTGTGATTCTTCCGTTAGGTATCTCGCATTACCATGTTTGTGAAGCCAACAATTTGTTCATTGCCACGTGTTCTCGTTGCACTGGGTGCTGCCGAATCAAATAGTGAACATCCAATCGCAAGCGCCGTTGTGAAAATGTGCAAAGAAATGCTCGAAATAGATTTGTTTGGTCGTAGTAGCGATTTTCAATCCGTTCCAGGATGTGGCATTAAAGTAACGATTTCAAACATCGAAAATATACTGAAAACTGCTGAAAAAACCGATAAAATTATCAACTATTATAATTCATACAATGGAAGTGCTCAGAACAGTATAATAATGGTTGATGGAATTTCATTTGAAGAAGTTATCCCACCATTGAATCAATCACAGAAAAACACAATAGAATTACAACAATTGTTACAGTTGGATGAAGAAATTTCCAGAGCTAAGAGAGAGGCATTCGATGATGTGGTGAGTCTAATAGATATAAATATCTCATATCTAAAACATAAAAATGAAAAATATATTCTCTCTTTCAGAATGAATTGCCAGTGCTTATTGGAAACCGCGAATGGATGCATCGCAATGGAATTTTGGTGCCGCCGGAAGTACATATGAAAATGAGTGACGAAGAATCGATGGGCAATACTGTAGTACTTTGTGCAATGAATAATCAACTAATTTGTATGGTGTCTGTTTCTGATATGGTAAAACCAGAAGCCCATCTTGCAGTTTTTACACTTCGAAAAATGGGAATTGAAGTTATTTTGCTAACTGGTGATAATAAGAACACAGCTGCAAGTATAGCTCGACAAGTTGGTATCAAACGTGTATTTGCTGAAGTGCTTCCATCGCATAAAGTGGCCAAGATACAACGCATACAAGAGACAGGTGTAAGAGTTGCAATGGTTGGCGACGGTGTCAATGATAGTCCTGCTTTGGCGCAAGCTGATGTTGGTATTGCCATTGCTGCCGGAACAGATGTTGCCGCTGAAGCGGCTGATGTGGTCTTAATGAGGGTAATACCAAAATGTTGCTCAATTTTATTGTTATATCTGTTATCCCTTCCATTCATTACATATTTAGAATGACTTATTGGATGTCGTAGCATGTTTGGATCTATCAAAACGAACGGTGCGTCGGATAAGATTGAATTTTTTCTTCGCCAGTATGTACAATTTATTGGGGATTCCATTAGCGGCGGGTGCTTTCAGTCATTTTGGTTTGGTACTGCAGCCCTGGATGGCATCGGCAGCAATGGCTGCCAGTTCTGTGTCAGTTGTATGTTCATCGCTACTATTAAAATTGTATAAAAAGCCAACAATGGCTTCGCTTCAAACACCAGAATATCTCAGGGAGTTGCATTTAGGTGGATCACTTGATTTGGATAATATTTCAATACACCGCGGTCCAGACGATATTCCACGGCCCAACTTCAACAACTCAAATAGTTCAACCCTTTCAAAGTAAGTACATGGTGGTTCTCATTGCGTTTTTGTCCCAGTATTTGATTCAGTGTACTATCAAATTCCTCACTTATTTTAATTCTTACAATAATTTTGTATTTTACTTTATTTAAATTTTACGGGTATTATTTTGAATTATTGATCTTTATTTGTTGCTTTTACTTTGGTTAAATTTTTTATTTTATTTATTTTTCTTTTCAAATTTTTCAATTAGTTTTTTGCGCACTCCAAACACAAATTGCTAACTAACAAACTAATTCGCACATTTGGAATTGAATACCAATGGCACAACAACTGGATAACTTCATTTAACGTACTCTCCTTTAATGAAAATACATCATAAGCTAACTTGGTTACTAATAAACATACGCTTTTTGTTAATTCTTTAACTTTTAATGCACTAACCGTCACGAAAAAACAAATTGTTCATAAAAAACGGTAAATTTAAGTCATAATTTAAAAAGTAACAACATATCGCTATTGTATTACATCACCATGTATTGAGAACATAGACAATTTATGTCCCATTTTGAATGAGATAGAATGATATATTTTCCATCAATATTTGCTATCAATGCGTTGAAATATGAAATTCATCTTTTTTATCAGATTGAAAACTGAATTGGGAATTGGTGTCTGAAGGTAAGCTTCTTCATCATAATCATCTCGAACATATTCTCATTCAGTTCAAAATTTTAATTCATGCAAAATAGTCCAGAATAAGAGAAAGGGAAAGAAGATGCGTTCAATTCATATAGAAAATGTTGTCGTTCGTCTGTAGTCAGTGGCTAACATAAGCTTTGTCAACTCTGAAAAAAAAAAAACAATTGCTACGATAAATATTACTTTTGGGGAATATTCAATCTAACTGTATATAAAAATATTTTGCTACTTGCAATTAATACATACAAGAAAATTTTCTCATAAAATACATTAATAATGTTAACATCTTTTTATCTAATTTTCTTTTTCGCACAAAATTTTTTGACGATTAGATTGTTTATGTCTTCAAAGAATGGTTTACATCAATCACCATTGCTGACCAATGATGATGAAGATTCGTCGACAACTGTCCCACTCACCAGATATGAATATGGAAAACAATTGCACCATGATATTACTGAAACTCAAAAGCTTTGATAGTTTAGACAAACTCATCACATCAAATTAAATATATATTTCAAAGTTTTCCATAACATACATCCATATATAGATATATGGTTTGATTGTTTGGTAATATTGATATTAAATGTCTTCAATATGATGCCAATTTTTAAAAAAAATGATTTTTTTTTAATTTAATGATATGATTTTATTTCAATCCTGTTATTTTCAATAAGAAATATTTTTGAATATCATGAAACACAAAATTGTAGATAAATACATTTTGAAGTGACTTATGATCCCGTTTATATGTGAAATTGTGATAAAGCAAATGTGAATAAATAATTGAACACATTTAATCATTTTTATTTCATTTGATTTCATTATTTTACAAATCTTATAGTTAAAAACCGAGATCCGAATGATCGGAATGACTAAAACATTTCGAAAATGGCTGGGACATGGCATTAGCTATTTTTCCTTGTGAATATATATGGATGCTCTGCAGTTGGACACTTGAATTCAGTAAACTCTATAAACAATAACAATTTTCCAAACTTCTATATAAAAAATAAATAAATAATAAAATGTTATTACCTTTTTTCCAATTAGTTGATTTATTACCTAGAGTGACCCGAAAAAAAAGCAATTATATAGGAGTTTGGTAAATAATAATAGAAAAAATTGTTACCGTATGGTTCAAACATATTATTCCACAGTGAATTGGCAGCGATGGCGTAGCCTTTTTGACTTAAATGAAAACAATCCACGGACATATATTTAAAATCGTGGTTCCCGTTAGAAACGTGTGGGAATCGCACATGTCGCAAAAATGGTTGATTAATCACAGCAAAGTCGTCTTTATTTGTGAATTCTTCCAAATCTGGCACTTCAGCTGTCACGGCTTGCCATTTGGTAATAATATTGAAATATAATTGACGCAAATGACCGTACTTAAAACCAAATATACAAGGGCACTCAAAATGATTAGATGACACACATTCCTTTGGTTTTCCACGCAATTGGTATATCACTTTCATACCTGCAAAGAATATCGAAATAGCAACTATTACAATTTGTTAAATAACTAAAACACAAGATTTCTCTTGCAAGCATATAAGCTTATAACTTACTCGGCGGCGTCACTAAATTAACAATTGTACGTGGAAGATTATCTCTCAATATACGTAATGTTTCGATCAATTCTCTGCGATGATTCTCTACTGATTTTTCCGGATAGGGCAAGTAGCAAAAGTCCGAACAGAAATCGTTCGGTCCGATTAAAATAGTTACTAATTTCCAATGACGTTGTACATCAACATTTTGGTCGCTTCGCATCCGCTTTACTAAGATTCTCGCCTCATAGGGGATATCTCTCGACATTGCACCAATTTCTGCGACATTAAATCTTTCGCAAAAAAAAAATTCACAATTGAAAATGAATTTTTTGGAATGTTGTTTCGACGACCAGAGCCAGTAATGATAATTATTAAGATAGGAAATGAAATTTGATTTACCTTGCAGATTTATCAATAGAAAACCCATCCTGGGTCGAATAACCGTACAAATTTTTATTGAACTCCTGCAAATAAATGAATGGAACGAATCAAACTACCAAACTAAATGTGATGCTAATTACCTTCAATATATTTGGCAGCTGTAATAAAAAAAAAATAAAAAAAAGTTGACTCTACCGTTATGATCTTGGTTATGATACAAAAAAAAATGTCTTACCGTTAAAAACTTCCTCCAGTCCCCTTGTCCGCCTGAAATATCAAATATATGTAAATTAATTAAAATAAATTAATCATAAATGATTATAGCATGTGCCATTTGAATGTTGTCTCTCAACATCAATAATGTATACAAAATACGACGACTACCAATTGACCATGAGACCCCTTTGTTTTCAATCTGTAATTGACAAAATATAAAAAGAAAAAGATGAAACCATAAATTGATTTAGAATTAAAACTATAAATCAAATTACAAAAACTTGTAAAATATTTGTCGCAAACGCTCCGTTGCCGGCGGTTAATGAATCACCAATTGCACCAACAATATCAATGTCACCGGGCCGAACAGTATGCGCTGATATTGGTGTAACGTTGCTTCTTGCGCCAGGCCCATTTGGATTGCATGGAAAGCTAACGGTTTGCGAATATGATTTTTGAACTTTCTTAATGTGAAACAAATGGAAGAGAAACATCAAAGAGATCATTGCATTTTACCAAATAGTGATGACGTAATAATATACCTGTCTTTTTACATTCCAAAGATATGCTGCTTCAGTATCAGAGCGGCCAACGAACTTGAAAATTCCCCCTCGAAACGATCTGTATTCATTGATAAATTTGTCGAAAAATGTTCGCTGTGCAGACACCGTGCTAATTTTGCTAACGATCATTAAACCAATTATATAAGCCCATATTGTGATGAGTCGCTTAAACGACACCTTCATTATGCTCTCTTTTTTTGTATATATAAATTCAAAGCGATATACACTTTTTAGTTTTTATCGACGAAATATTTTACTACCGCACGAACACACACCCTATTATAATGCAACTAACGCATCATTTTAATAATTAAATCTGTAATTGACAAAATAGAAAAAGAAAAGGATGAAACCATTAATTGATTTAGAATGAAAACTTTAAATCAATCAATAAATTATTCAGTGAGATCACTATAAAAATCTTAAGCATTTAACTAAGTGGGGAAATTTTTGTGTCAGAAATTTTACTGACATGCCCTTGGCAAATGCACACAACAGTCTATAATTAATAATTTATATCCACTGAAAATAAGAATGTTTTCCATATCGAATGCTATTATCAAATCAGTCTCATCACATCTTTTCAATGTGATGTGCGTATGTTCATAAATAACCTTATCGATTTTCAACTCGTTTTTTAATTCGATGAATTTGCTGTGATTGATCCTAATATTATATTTACATTGCATAAAACAATTAAATGTATTCAAATGAAATGATAAGCGAAATGTTTTGATGAAAGAATTGTGACGCCATATGACTAGTAGTAGTACAGGAAAATTTGATATAATCAAAATATTATTCCGTTATTTATAAGTTTAGATTCGATGTTTGTTGGCATTTCAAATGGTATGCTTGATTCTTACTTAGAATCTTACTTGACTTGCGGCCTGACAAGGTCACGCATGATATCAGATGAAAACAAGAGGAAGAAGTTACGAAACACACACACATTTGGCATTAAGTCAATGCCAACATGTTAATAACTGAATAATTATTGAAATCGCGTGCGGGCAGCTATCAAAGCATGCATAAAATGATCTAATTTGAAACCTTCCGCAAATTTTTGTAATAATTCGAATATAATTTGTGTTTCAGGTTTTGAACATGTATAAAATTATGTAAAATCATGTGTTAATCAATTTTTTTTTTGGATTTTCTATACACGGAATAACTCACTGGGAACCGACTTTAATCAAATCATAAGCACACTGAGGCGTTGTTTTATCGAAACCGTAGGTTTCGTTTTCATAAGAATCAGCGTACACAATGATTTCAATCTTCACATATCACATCTGAATTGAAGAAGAAAAAGAAATATGTAGACCTGTTTGGCGTTCGAAAATGTACACAACGGATGAAAGCGAAGATGAAGACTACCTTATGCAGTATGTATCGGACAATGATATGTACAATTTTTTATGCACTTTGCACGATCTCAAGTTCAAGGTTGCAATATATTGCTGAACATTTGCTCACATTCGGAATGCCATTTATAATCTATGTTGAATTTTTCACTTTTAGTTTTTTTTTTTATTTCGTTCGTTGTTTACATTTTTCACCGCATGAAGACTCAGTCGAGTATAGTTTTTATTCACATTTTTTCACATAGTTTAAAACTGTTATTATTATTATTATTATTATTATTATTATTATTATTATTAATATTATTAATATAGAATAACATTTCAAGTTCAAAATAATCGGTTGCAGATTTAACTGAATAGAATAGTACAATTAGTTGCATTCATTTCAATGAATAATTGATCAATTCAATGTGGGTTTTTTTATTTACGTTATTTACAGTTGAGTTCAACCTTTTTACACTAATTGTTGTATTTATTTGCAGAATTCTTTAACAGTAGAATTTTTAGAACTTTTCGCTATGAGAGAGATAATGCGAGAGATAATCATAGTCAGAGCGTAGGAATACACGCGTGCTGTGTCCCAAACACTCTAACTAAATGAAATATAGTTGTGGCACAATCGTGTTATTCTATCGGACGGAGAGTCAGGTATCGTATACTTTAAATGAAACAATCGATCAGAACTAATTCACCTTCAGTTTCGGCAACAGCGGTAATTTTTATTATCGCATACAACTTGCTGTGTACCATAATCGTTTGCATTGAAAATGGGGGGAATTATTATTTGACCTGTGCCGCATCATGTGTACAAATAATACATTAAATCAAAACAGATAGTCGATTTTAATTATCAAATTCACATGTAAAAGTGCATTGAAGTGCATCGAATTCACTTATACATGATAATAATCAGCTATGTATTCTTTCTAAATAATTTGGGGTCGATATGCCTTGATTATCTAGTTCGATTACACCGTACCGTGTATTTTATCCTTCCGGCATCAATATAATAAAATGTGCAAAGCAATTCACCTGAAACTTTGTCATTGAATTTCAATCGTTACACGTTCATCCATACTTTAATAGAGTTTATTTTACACGATGCGCCCCGCCATTAGTATATACAACTGGATTGGAAATTATGAATGAACACGTTCTTTGAAAAGAGATTTAGCGAAAAGCATTAGAGCAAATGAACTTGATGATCTTGAAATTATTCGTATGAAGAAAAAAAAAAGAATCAAATGAAAAATGTAAATAAACAATTTTTTCCCCTGCCATTCCACACCGCACTACACCAATACACCACATTAACAATTTATTGATTCGATGATCTCGATTTTTGGCGGCAACATTTAACAAGTGTTTTGTCTTTTTTGTTAGTTGCAATTCACTTTCCAAGACTCTTGACTGTTCCGCAATTATGTACGACTTGGATCAAGTACCTTCTTTACAACTTTGAACTAACCAAATGATCATTTAGTTGTTTGACATAATTATCTCAAGTTTTTGACGGAAAATAAACAAGTGATTTAAAGTGGGCCGAGTGTTAGCATAAGGCTGTTAGACTCACCTTTGATAAACAATTACTTTTCAAATACTATTCTCTCATTCGAATTTGAATGGCTGTGTCTGTTACATGAATGATACGTCTTGTTTCCAAAGTCTTCAAATATAGATAGTATTCATAGATTTACATACAACGCAAGCTAAATGTACGACGATAAAATGTATAAATTATCTAATTTATCGATGGAAACAGTTGCAAAAAAGAACTGTGCATACTTACTCTTGAAAAATTAGCAATCGTACTTTTTTCGGCTTCTTTTGGCCTGATTTTATTTTTCTTCCTCTCAAAAAAACTTGTTGACGATTTTGTCGCAAACTTTTTTTTTATTCAGAGTTCAGGAGAAAAAAAACCTAGTCCTCACGCGTCTCCACTGCGCAACTGTTTCAGTGATTCTATTTTCAAACTGAGTATTTTATATGAATCGTGTACACGACGGGTAGAAAGATCAACGAAAACAAATATTCCTATTCATTGTGCGCGACACATGTTTCGATCATTTTTCGCATATGGATGACTGGACTGACTACATATCATGTAAATCAAGTGACGAAAAAATACACACTGATAAGAATCAAATCTATGCGCGACTGATCGAGACTTTAGCGTCAAATGGATCGGTCAATCACGTAACATCAAATTATGTGACATCATTGATGTGTAAACATTTTAAATTTAAAAAAAAATTAAAAACCTTTTGAATTGTGGTCTTTTCATTCAAATGGGCCAAATTTGGTCATGGGTTTTTATTGAGTTCAATTGCAGAAAGTTAAGATTGCCTCTTGAACTACATTTATTATTCGATCATATTTAAAAAAAAAAACGTGGTCTTGCTTGTTGTTCCATTTACAACGTGTTTCTTTTTACATGACGTCGGATATACTCATATATCATTTTTTTTTTCAAGGGACAAAACGTTTGAACGTTTGAACTTTATTAAATCGTAAATTTTTTTAATATCAGCACATCTCAAGTAAATTAAGACAAAAGAATATATATATATAGAAACAAGATTGTTTGCGTTTATCTCTCGGTCACGTTTCGGATTTACAATTTACAATAAATCACATATCGTTGAAGATCAGGAAATGAATATGTGGTCAGTTTTAAGAGATCGCGTTCAGGTAACAAGTGTTTATCGGACGTGCGTTGACTATTTTTCCATAAAATTAGGTAGAAAATGAACAAATTGGAAATGCGATTGTTTAACGAACAAAAATTGTAAATAACTAAGAATTCATGGCATTTCATGAACAATTATAAAAAATGTTCTTTTTAACACTTTTTTTGCGAATTAAAAATCCATAAAAAATAAAAACATACAAAATGTGAATAATTATATACAATATACATATTTAAATTCCGAAAGGATCAATAAAATCCGAAAATTGCGAGACACATCGTATATACTCGGATAGTGATTTTTATCCAATAAAACTTCAATTTTATGATGTAAACAATAAAATATATTATCTTCCATTTTTGCTGCAAGCAATTGCTTCGGTTAACTTCACAAGCCGCAATGAAGTGAATTATTGTACAAATGTGAATCACAAATGTATTTTGTTGAGCTATAGCATGGGATATATTTGAGTTTTAACAGATTAGAATTTCAAAATTTAAAAAAGTCCAATCGTTCCAACTAATGTTAGAAAGCAGGTCATGATTTGGCTCAAAAATTCTTTTCGCAGTTAGCAAACAGTATGGAACTATTGCAGATTTTAATATCGATCATACGTTTCATTGTATCCGTTTGCCATGATTTGATGTATTCATGGATCCAATATCGAGTTAAATCAATATATAAATATGGTGTCCCTGGACTGAAAAAAATAAAAACGAATTAAATTCAGAGTGTGAAATCGCACTTGTGAAGAACACGCCTGCTTAGCGAGCGCAGCGCCTCAGAAGAGCGTAGTGTACTTGTCAGGAGCCGCTCCTGAGTTCGTATTGGTATACATCACACACTAATACAAACAACGTTAGTCACACTAACACATTCATAGCTAGGAGCGGCTCCCAGCAAGCGCGCTCTTGACATATTCATGCTCTGCTTAAATTCCAGCGATAATTCAGTTAATAGTTTCATGATGTAATTAATACCTGTAGTCTTTGAATCCAATTCGAGGTATTGCTTCTTCGATCTGGGTGCCTGAAAGCCAATCATTGTAACTGGCAATGTTGATAAATTCTGCACCGATGGCAATTGCCGTACGCCAACCAACACCATAGTATTGACCATTTGTACGATGTCGTCGTCTGCTAACAGTCTTTGGTTGTTTTTCGTCATAGCCTGGTCCAACCGTCGGCAAAAAAATTAAATGAAATTTTTCGGCTGTTTTTTTCAATTCAGACCAATACTTCCATGTGGACGCATATGTGGCACCATTGCTCACCGAACGACTATAAAAACCATTGAAATTGGCCACCTTAATGAGAGATACGTCTTTTTTTGTGCTAAAAAATATCGATTTGAATTCAAATGATAGAAAATATTACATACAATGTTAATTCCGTTGGATTAATATATCATAAGTACCTAATATGGCCGATAAAAACTGCATCATGAAAACTATTTCGCAATGAAATTTCACCATCCGATGACAACAATTTCTTCCAATCGATTGATGTTTGACTTTCGACATTTTTTATGTAAAACATCGGTAAATAAGAATTTTTTGAACTGACAAATACTTTATATAGACTTCGGTGCTCCCAAAATTCATTGTAAAAATACTGAATATCATTGAAAATAGATGAAATTGTTCGATTGGGATAGGAATCAATTTCAATGGCGATCTGAATATCAAAATTTTGCGCTTGATCAAATAAATGCCTTAGCAATTCTTCTTGAACTGACGGCGACCAGGTTACAATCAAAACATTTGCTCCCGTCAGTTGGATATTTTTGAAATGATGTCTCAACGTTCGATTATCTGGTGCATATGTTCCGAGCAGTGGCCAAAATCCGGTTGTTTGTTGACTCCATTTTACCGGAATTGTATAGAAAATGTGGACATTGGAAGCTGAATGCCTTGGAAGATTTTTTGTTGCATTAACCAGAAGTATTGTATCATCATTTTGCAATCGATTCACTGTGAGACGTTTAATTTTGGCATGCGATGTATGCTCTCTATTCAATTTAATACGATCTCTTATAAATGTATTTTTCACAATATACTGATTAGAAATGTCTGCGCCGAGTTGATTACTTTTTTGATTTCCACGTGATGCTGGTTTCGGCCATGTGCTAAAAAATCCTTGGTTGAATTTTGTTACAGTTTCTCTTTCATCGTTTGGTAATGAATAGATTAAAAACACTACCACCGTTGAAAATGTGCCAATTATTACAAATAATCTCAATATTTTTATTCTTAAAATACATTTATCCAAGTTCATTCTCAAAACAATAAAAACTTTATTCATGGATTGGATGGATTCACTGGTATAAATCTAATGAAATAAATATATAAACTATTGATTTGCATTGCATTATTTTCAAATCAGGTTAAATTAAAAAATTTACAATCTTAAAACTTGAAACTTACTACATTTTAATTGGGCAATGGAAAGCCCCTGTGCTACAGCGTTGGGCATCTATTTATTTTATAATCGTCATTTTATTTTATTTTATTTTATTTTGTTGATTGCTCGAGTTTATCTTCTTTTTTTGACAAAATACAGCACAAAAGATAAGATTCTGCGCACAGTGCATGCGATTGAATGCTGTGAACGTGCTCACATTTTTTTAACTGGACATTGTTATTATATATGACAATGAAAAAGAAAACCATGTTTAAATTTTCGTTGAATTTGAATTCAATAAGAATCTTTATTAACAAAAAAATATATCATATTTTTCAATCATTTGTATTGTTTGTGTTTTTACTTAACATACACTTTCCAAATAGACAGTTTACTGTCATCAGCACAACAAATGTATGGCAGTCGAGAATGCCAACTCAATCCGCCATAAAGTTTTAGCGATGCAACAAGGATGGGTAATTCAGTTTTTTCTGATTTTATGTGAGCCACGACAAGAGTAACCGCGGGCCGACCTACTGATGCCACAACTTGCTGTGCATTCGGTGAATATTTAATGGTGAGACCACCGTCTTCGTGCAGTGTTTTTGTTTCCATGGCTCGACTGAAAAAAGAAAGTATATTGCGTTTATTTTACTTTCATTATTATTGAAAATATTCAACTACTCACTATGGACATCTCAAGTCGAAAACGCTTGCTTCACCAGCCGCAATTGATGTAACCAAAAATTGATTTCGTAAATTCCAATCAGCTCCCATCAATGGCGATTTATTTGTTTCGATTGAATTTACAGCATTTTGATTTTCAATATTGAATATTACTATAGTTCCACGCTTTTCAGCAACAAGCACTTTATCTGGATTTTCTGGATGAAAACAAACGGTGATTCCGGGTGATTTTAATCTAAATTATAAAATAAGAAACAATTGTCAATTGTTTTTTTTTTTTTCATTTTGAGTAGTTACTGTTAACTTAGGTCTATTTGAAAACAACACATCAGTGAATACAACAGTATTTTGACCCACCTAAAAATAATTTCACTTTTGAAGTCATCATTTTGACTACGAATCTGACATGAATGGTCATCGCTCACTGAAGCTAAATATTTTCCAGACAAATCCCATGCAACATCGTTAACATAGCTTGTGTGTCGATTGACTTCCTGGACAGTATCATTGTCGTCTAAATTAGAACGAAATATTCGAACAATAAAATCAGCGCCCGCCGTACAGAATTTTATTGTTGGTTTGGGCAACATTGATAATGAAGTTTCTGGTGAAAATGCAATCGCATGACTACGAGTGTCTTGGTCCAATTCACGCAATCGTTCCCAAGTGAATTCTTCATTGTTGTTATCTTCCTAATATTTTGAAATTAAAAAAATCCATTGTATATTTGTATTCACAATATATACATAAATAATACATACTGGAAAATGGAGTAAGCCGATCACAATTTTATTTACAAGAGCGGCAACAAACAGATTCGATGATGCTTCGTATGGTGAAATTTTAAAGCAATAAATCTGTTTATTTAATGGAATTACAAAATTTGGTGGAGTCAACGATGTATGCATTTTGAATGTATATACACTGTATTGAATTGAAAATCACACTCTACGAATGTAAAAAAAAATAATTAAAAATAGTGACAATCAAATACGAAGAAAATTTTAAATGCGAACTGATGTTAATTGTTTGCGGCAAATGTTGTGACAGTTGATTCGTAGGTTGATTTGATGTGTATTCAAACATTTCGAATCACCAAACGCACTCATTCAAAAGCACATAGAGTATAATATGGATTCATTCAATGCTATGAGCGTGTGCATTTTCTATTTATTTAAATAATAATTAATTAACAATACACCCAGAATGACAACATATCAAATCATTTGAATGTTCATAAAATAGTTGGATTTTCCACAATCACTTTCGTCTATTTCTAATGAACGAAAAAAGCAATATATTCAGTTCAGAGAGTGGCCGGTTGTTTTATACGTGCTCACATCTTTTGAATTTGATGGAATTTTATGTCGCAAAACCAACTTAACCACAAAACAACATTAGATGTGTGTGATTATTGTTGTTGCTATTTGGTTATTTTCCTTCCGTTCGTTTCCATTTTGACACAACGAAAGAAAGAGACGAAAGACGTATACACCTATGTTTGTAACGAATATATACATTTCATATATGAAATGACACACAAACACATACGAATAGAAGTGACAATAGCAGTACGAGAGCGAGCTGAGAGAGCACATGAAGAAAGAGAAAAACGAAGTAAGACAACCACAGCGACAACAACAGAAAAAAAAGGGAATAGGACAAGAATACAAAAACACCGACAAGAAGCAAAATTCACGAGAAAAAATGTATGCGCGTTCAAGTATGTGTGCGATTGAACAAAAATATGGCACATCAAAACGTTGCTATTAGATTCCAAAGCGATAATTTAAAAAAAAAATAATTCAACGTCAATCTAAACCTATTTTTCCACATCAAAATCAAGGAATAGACAATAGAAAATGTTTTGAGTGTAAACTAGTGAGAGAAGAAACAAAAAACAACATAAATAAACGCTCAGCGATAAAAAAATATTTTGTTTGAGTGATTGAAAAGATCTTTTAATTTCGTTTATAATTTCTTATAAAAATTCTCTATGAAGTTTCCGAACATTGATTTTGTGATATAAAAGTTAGATAGATTGTCATTAAACAAAAATATAAATTGTGTAGTGTGTTTTTTTTTGTATACGATTTCCAAAGCAATGTGCTTTTGCCAAGCCATTTATCTCAAGCAAGAAACAAGAGAGAAACACCGCAACAACGACATGCTTTAAAATGACATTGTGCAAAACACGATCCCATTTGCAAAACGCTTTAACATTGCAATAAAAAAAACACAACAAATTCGCTCTTGTGAAATCGAAAGTTATAACTTCGATCAACCAGAATTCATTAGAATTTATGAAAAGATCCATTTTGTTTATGAAACAGTCTATTTGAAGAAATAAAGTTCATCTATAAATCCAAAATAGGTAAAATGACAATTCAATTTAATATCACTGTATTTTACAGTAGTTAATTCATAGATTGTTGTTGTTAGCAATAAAAGTATAATGCAATTTGGTCATCATTTTTATTCTCTTATATGTTCTTATAATATTGCATCATTTATTCAATATTGTTTGTTTTAAAAGTGTTGCATGAATGTTTTTGAAACAGAATCTCAATAAATTAATTGAATAATATTCCGACGGGTGATGTTATGCGTATTTGTTTAATGTATTCGATTTGAGTGCTTCAAAGTCAAAGTTAACTATTTTATTGGCATAATAATTCTCCGAAATTTTGCCGACAATGTCACTTTTTTGCTATTTTTCATTTTAAATTCTTTCTTTTGTCGAAAATCAAAGTACACGGATTTAAAATCTGACTACACATGTTCATGATTCTTAGTGCACTTTCAGAGATGAATTTACTGTTATAAGATTTTTAAAAGTTAGTCTTAAGATTTGTACAAACAAACTGGCGAAAAAACATTTGCAAAATTTTCTAACCTCACTTACCATATTGCATTTTACATTATTCAGTTCATCATCCAGATGATGCAAAAAAAAACTTATTAGTTTATTGCCCGTGATTTTAGCTTATAATTGTTTTTAAATAGACTATAAGTTTAAGAAAAAAGATGAGAAAACATCACATTTAATCAATTTTTTAATCAATTTCTGTGTCTTTTTTTAAATTATTATCGAGTAGACACAAACAAATTCAACACGTAATTGGACTCAAATTTCATGAAGAAAAGAAGAAAGAAAGAGACAATAAGTGCGAATAATCAATAGATTAATCTAAGAGTGCGTGACCAAAATGGAAATGCAAAATGATGTGATACGATTGGCCGGCGAGCTTGCTGTCGCAGTTGAAGTGATCATGAGCCCAAATGTATCACAGCAAGCGCGAATGGATGCCTACGTTGCTTGTGAGAAGTAAGTTTTTGCGCCTTTTTCTATTTTAAATGTTCAATCAAATGTCAAAAATCGCGTACAAATTGCTAATTTGTAATCTTATAATATAATATAATATATTTAATAGATTCAAGGACATGTCACCATTTTGTGCACAAGCTGGTTTGTATTTGGCCAGTGGTCCGTTCAGCGCAACAGTTCGACATTTTGGTTTGCAATTGATGGAAAACACCGTAAAATTTAAATGGAATTGCATTTCGCAAGAGGAAAAGATTTTTATCAAGGTAAATAGCAGTTTACTTATTGGCTAAAGAAATTGAATAAAATGGGTAAAAAATAGTAGCCGTTATTATTATTAATTTGATTATTCTTTCTAAAGGAAAATTCCATGAAATTGTTAAGTTTGGGTGTTGGTCCGGCTGAAGACTCAACAATATCACACATGAAAGATGCATTATCACGCATCATTGTTGAGATGATCAAAAGGGAATGGCCACAACAATGGACAACATTATTAGCTGAGTTGTCTGATGCGTGTACGAAAGGTGAATCACAAACCGAATTAGTTTTGATGATATTCTTGCGTTTGGTTGAGGATGTCGCATTACTGCAAACTATCGAATCGAATCAACGACGAAAAGATATTTACCAAGCGCTTACCGTGAATATGACAGAAATTTTTAGTTTTTTCCGACGTTTAATCGAATTGCATGTGAATGCTTTTCGAAGTACAACTTCGGTGGGCGATCAAAAATCTCGTGCTCATAGTCGTGTTGTACAAGTTGTCTTACTAACACTTACTGGATTCGTTGAATGGGTTTCCATTGTACATGTAATGGCTCAAGAGGGCCGCCTTTTACATATTTTATGTATTTTATTGAATGACATTGCATTCCAAATACCCGCTGCTGAATGTTTGGCAATTATTGTAAATCGAAAGGGACAGGTGAAAGATCGGCGACCATTGGCACTACTTTTCACCAAAGATGCAATCGAATACATTTATCGTGCAGCTAGTACATCTACCGGTATACCTCCGGATCATTATTATGCATTTTTGAAGAAATTGGTTGCTGTTGTGTCCGGTCTCACATCACAACTGGTTACATTGTGGGGCAAAGAGGAGACGCCAGTTATTCAACCTGCACAGTTTTCAACATTTTTGGAAATCGTTTTCACACTCGCTAGACATCCCAGTCTCACCATCAGTCATGGTGCTACACTTATATGGAATATACTATTGAAACACGATCAAATTTCCAAAGATCCAATTTTTTTTGAATACATACCCAAAGTAATTGAAGTCATTGGACCAAAAGTATTGAAGGTAAGATAGCAGACAGGTTTTTTTGAATTATAATTCATTTCGTTACAATGTGCATCTCTCATCATAGGTACAATATCCAACAGCACGAACATTACAGATTTCAGATTCGCCACAGTCATTTGCATGTATCGACTATGACAGCGAAGAGGAGTTTGCAATGTTCTTCTATCGTTGTCGAACTGATATACTGGAAGTTTTCCGTCAGTCCACATTGATTTCACCATTGGTTACATTTGCCTATTGCGATCATTGGATTCGACTGCGATTACAAAAAGCGTCAAACGAACAGAATACTACGTAAGTTTTTATATTGTCAGTTGTGAAAATGAGTGAAAAAGGTCGTTAAATTAATCAATTTGGATAAGAGTAGAATGAAAACCGCCATTTGACCTTAATAACCTCATCTTCATTTGATTTGACCGCATATTTTTTTGTGTGTACCCTTCTAAATTTTTCATAAAATTTTGAAATTTTCCTCCTCCTGTATTTCCAACTTCAGAAACCATGATAAAAATCTAAAGATTTAATTCAACGCTCGAAAATTTAATTACAGGTGCAGTGTTCAAGATCCAGCCTATTTGGAGTGGGAAGCAATTTCCGTCGTTTTGGATAGCGTATTAAGTCGAATTTTAATGGTAAACGAATGGAAAATTATATGTTTGCGATTATTTTCCGATTATTTGTCGATTGTTTTAAATTAATTCTTTTTTTTGTGATTCTCCCCTTAGGTAAACGAACGTCCGTCTGTACAATCTGGTTTACTTATACTCGAGGAGTGTTTGCGAATTGAATCCCGTGATCCATTGATTCTATCCATAGTTTTAACGTGCATTTCATCATTATTTGTGTTTTTAAGTATGTCATCTTGCCAAATAACGGCTGGAAATTGCATTGCCATGAGTGGTGTATCATTGTTGCCACGTGTTTTAGAAAAAATCTTCGCTTGTGTCATATTCCAAGAACCAACGCAGCCCATTGCCACAAAGAATCTGCGTCGGCATTCTGGTTCATTACTTGTTAAGCTCAGTATAAAATATCCATTGCTTTTGCTGCCTGTATTTGATCAAATCAATTCAACAATTAAGAATTTAGTGGCACAACAGAGTTCATTGAGTAAACTGGAGCAAAATCTATTGCAAGAGGCATTATTAGTCATTTCAAATAATTTTGGTGATTATGAACGTCAACATTTGTATGTCAGTGAGATAATTATGCAGAGCAATTCACTGTGGTCATCAACAGCAGCCGCTTTTGGTTCTGCACGTGAATTTATGCGATTTATCGGTATCGATAAGTCACCGGTAGCCGATGCTCAATTGGATCCAAATTGGTTGAATCGAACAAATTTAATGCATGCCCTAAATACGGTGCTTGGCGTTGTTAAACGTTGTTCATGGCCAGATGATCCGGATCGTGCATCACGAGGTGGTTTCGTCATTGGATTCACCGAATCAGGAAATCCAATATATCGAAATCCAGCCACACCACATGTTGTCCCAATTCTTCCGAAAATTTTATGCTTGGCACGCATCTTCAATGATTTGTATAGCGCAGAAGTTTCAAGTCATTTGGCCGAAGGATTTAAGCATATCAATAATATGCTCGATCAAGAAAAGAAGAATTTAATGGGTTTTCCACCGGTTTTAGTCGATCCAATGGATCCAAGTCAAACGAAAGAGCAAACAACCGTTTCAAAGCTACAAACATATATGCAAACATTATTTGATAACTGTTATCATTTATTGGGTTCTGCGGGTCCATCATTAGGCCGTGATCTATACGAATTACCGGGAATTGGTACGGCATTAGTAAATAGTGTCTTTTCCAATTTGATGAATGTGCCCGATCACCGACTCCGAACAATAATTCGTGTATTTCTTAAGCCATTTATCTACTCTTGTCCACCAGCGCTTTATGACTCTGTCATTATGGATGTTTTGAAACACGTTCTACCATTGAGTAAGTAATATTTGCAATAATCATTATATCATCACATTTTTTCATTTTGGTTTTCTTTTGTCCCGTCGATTAGTGCTGAATCGCTTAACTGCACGATGGCAATACATCACAGCTCTGTACGAATCTGGTGAATTGGGCGAAGACATCAATGACACACAAGAAGTTGTTGAAGATATGCTGAATCGTACATTGACTAGGGAGTATTTGGATGTGCTGAAAGTTGCTTTGGTTGGTGCCTCAATCACATCGACAAGTATTGAACGTGACAGCTCCTCCGGTGCATTAGATATGGATCAAGATGATCATTCAATGGATATTCCAACACAAACTACTCGTGCAACACAATCCGCGCTCGCTTCAGAGGTGATTAGTGATTTGGGTGCAAAACTTTTAAGAGATAAAGGCACATGTGATTCAATTTGCTTAACGATTTTAAGGTAAGAAATTCAATTTTCAGTAGCAGTTCAAGGAAGACAGAAGAAGAAAAAAAAATTAAATCAATCTTCAGTTTAAAAGATATATAAAAAATAACCATTTATTTTATAGTGCTATGGCATGGAATGATACATCGTGTAGTTTTAAAGCTGTTCTATTGACCGGACCTATTGTAAGATTCTTATCGAGCGAGGATCTTTTAACACATTCACTAGCGTCACAAGTGTTGATGGCAGTTTTGCAAGGATTGCATATTCACGGACAGCACGAAGCAAATCAGGTAAAATCCTCTTTCTATGTAATGATCAGAGTGGAGTAAAATTATTGTTTTCATAATGATGGGATAATTCTGATTTTTTTCTTTTTAAATAGGCAACATTGATAACACTTGGTGTTCAGGTATACGAAATTATGCGTCCAAAATTTCCTCACATTGTTGAAATAATGCAGCAAATACCAAACACAAATGTGGCCGACATTCAAAAATTGGACGAAAAAATTCTGGTCGGTGCCCAAAGCAAAGGCAAAATTGATAAATACAAGAAAGATCTATTCAAAAAAGTCACAGCACAGGTAAACATATATGTTAATTAGAAAAAAGAAAATATTCTAATTCACCATGAGAATGTTGAGTAATATATTTTAATTTTATTTTTCAACATCTACGCAGTTAATCGGCAAAAATATAGGACAATTGTTTCGAAAGGAGGCTTTCATCGCTAATCTTCGACCAATGACAAACCAATTGATAAATTCAACACCGTACACTAGCCTTTTAGATAGCAATAATCAAGAAACCAATATCGTTTCCCAATTGTTTTCAACAAATAGTTAGTAAATTGTGAATTGATACAAATTCTATGGGCCGACCAATATCACCAAATAAGATGAAAACACAATTTGGCAACACATGAATCTATTTTAATTTTTTTGTTAAGTTTTTCATTTTGCGTTGTGTATTTTATCTGTTTATTTGTTGCAAATCATGTGAACTTTATTATTGTTCTTTCATTTGCTTAATTTATTTAACTTTGATCGTTATTATTCCGTTTGAATTCCATTTCGAACGGTCGCCTTTCGTCAGATCGATAGTCCAAAAAAAGGTTATCATAGAACATTCATACATAAATTATGGATTATGTATGGTTATAATTTTCTTAATTTAAATTTTCGAAAATCGCAAAAAGTCCATCAAAAGAATTATATTTGCTGTTGGTTGGCCTATATGGCTGTTGGTTGGCTTCTATAGAAGTATATTTTAAGACTTTATATGATTGTTTAAGCGCAGAAAAAAATCAAATCCATCGAATAATTTATGAAAAAAAAGATGATTAAAATGTAATTCGATATTTTGATATTCATCTTCCGTTACTACTATTCATTCAGATATCTTGTATATTGCGCATTACAAGTTTTTAGTACTTTTACACACAAAAAAAACAGTTTCAAAAAATATAAATTAAATATATTATTATTAAAATGCGCCGTGTAAAATATTCAAATAAACAGATTTTCAAATTGTAAAATAATCGACTAATGTCATTCACATTGCAAGTTAAAAAGAATATTTTGAAATAAGAAATGTGCAGATAATGATGATGATATCATATCATCTCTTGAGTTTGGATTAATTGAAAACTTTACAGACTATACCCAGAAAACAAATTTGTAATGTTTTTAGTACATTCTAACGTTGAAAAATGTAAAGTTTTGGCCCATTCTGGTGGTAATTTTCGTGTCAAATGGAACGGAGATTATATGCATAGTTCCCACGAATTCCAATGGAATGGATCCACTTGTTTCTTCCACTTCCAGTAATATTTCATTTGACAACATAATGTGAACACAACCCAATACATTAAGTTTTAAATTGAAAATCTAAATCTTACGCTCAAATAAAAAAATAAACAATTTATTCGGAAAGAGATTTGCATAATTTAATTTAAAACTCTGCAGAAGAACTCTTTTATACGTCATTTATTGCATTTAATTTTCTTTATTTGTGGAATTATTATTTTGAATTTTCGAAATGCAACTGACATCTTTCTGACATTTTTCGATTGGTATATGTGTCAAACCAAATGCAACGATATTCATTTATATGTATTAAAAATGTGCTCGCATCGTGTGACAGTATTGTTAGTATAAACAACTTCCATCACTTTGAAACTACAATCGCACCAACCGATTTTGTTTACAATAAAACTTTGTTTTGTTTTTAAGAGGATTTCTTGAGAATTAGATGTGAGTGTTTGTAGCGTGGTTTGGGCGATCAATTGATTTTATTGTCATTTCAATTTCAACGATTTTGTGTGTTCGGAACGCTGTTCGCTGAGGAATGGATATATTCACAGTTGGTTTTGTGTTCATTTTTGTTTTAATTTCGAAATAACAGAGTGTTGATAAAATTTACTGTGAATATTCCAACAACATTTCGATCGGGAAAATATTTGATGTCACATTGGAAATAAATTTCATCATTCGATTTAGAATACAGAGTCACTTTGTTGAGGTAAGACGTGATATTTATAATGCGTTCTTCATTACTGTTTCATTTGATTTGTGATAGAAGTGTTTTTATCTTATTGTGTTTGTGATCTATGCTATATTTGGTGCATTTTTTTCTAAATTTTTGTCTATTTTTTATTTTCGTTTATTTGTATCAGTTCTTCGAGAATGAAAAGAAAAAGAGATAACAACGATTCGCCGGTATACGATGACGAAAAAGAAGAAGAAAATAATTTCGTTGCAATAAAATGTGGATTGCAAACAATACTTCGACCCGAGCATGCAGCAGTTGTGACACAAATATTGTTTGAGCGCAGTCTTCAAATGACGGAAGTTGCCTCATTGGCCTCACTTTTGATTTTATTCAAGGTGAATGAAGCACTCGATAATGAAGATCGTCAGTTCTTTTTGCGACGGGATCGTCGACAGTTCTTCTTCGATTGCTTCAATGCGGTATTGGCCGAAAATGTTCACAATAATAATAGCCGAAATCCCATACCGCCAGAGTTTCGGTTCATGGTCGAAAACTTCAGTGATGAACAGTTCGAATGGCCAAGCAAGGAAAAGTTGAAGAATGGTTTTCGTTATTTTGTCAAACAGCACATCACAAATACAAAAACTGGTCTTACCACTTGGTGTGAAGATCGACTTGAGTCATTCTTTCGAATGCGATGCTGGTATCGCAATCACAACATCTATGGACCGAGATTTGATGGCATCGACATCAGAAATGCCAAAATGTTAGCATATCGATCCAACGACTTGACAAATGGTAATGTGGAAAGAATAGAAAAGGCCAACATTTTATTGGATGATCTGGTCGCAATTGGATGGCGACGCGAAAAATGCATGAAATTTTTTGTAAAAGATCATTGGTTTGAATCGTTGTGGTTGTTCGGACAAATTCAACGTCAAATAGCAGCTTATCACAGTGATGCCGCACAATGGAATACCATTCATGAAATATTCCGTAACAATCCGAACTTTCAACAGCCAACAAACAATCGCCCACGGAAAATAAACAGTTTTGCTCTTGTACCGTTATGCGATTATCATTTGAAGTGCGTGCGATTGGATATGAGAGATTTGTATAAAAAATTGGCAAGTAAGCTAAAAGTGGTGCCCAGATTCCTGAATACTGATACCAACCGGCTGAATAAATACCCCGAAAAATACTACAGAGATCATGATCGAGATGGACTATGGAATTTGTTGTTCGACGTCGATAAAATCAACCAATTGGGCAAACGATTCAAACAATTCCATCATCAAATCGTGACCAATAGTGTTTCCGTATCGGCACTGTACACAAAACCAGAGCGGGCTTGCAATGAAAACGTGCACACACATGCGGACAATCTTGTAGGCAAGAAATACGTTATTGGCATCGATCCGAATGAAAAAACGTGGTTGGCTATAACGCGTCGCAACATCCGGAAAACACCTGATGAACCGGCCGTTGAGGTGAGATATTTTGAAATCTAACTTGAATTTTTTTTGAATCGAAACTAATTGTTTATATGATTTTGAATTTATAAGGAAAACATCACAATACCAAACACGCGATTCTACTGGGAAACTCAACAGAAACGAAGAGAAAAAGAGGCGAAAAAATTAGCTGGATGGTTTGATATCGAGGAAAAGAATCATCTGAAGACATACCCATTCGGTCCACCATCACCGCGTAATTCAACATGGAAAGGGTACATTGAGTATCGCATCAAAATGCTACGGAAAGGAATGTCAGCATATGCTACGCGCAAATATTCACGACTGGATTTTGATCATTACATGAAGTCGAACCAAGTAAATGATAACATCGCCGTGACAGTGACCAACAACGAGCCGTCAATAATTATATTTGGTGCATCGGAGATGCCACCCAATCGGCCATTTGGTTTGAAGAGACGGAAAAGATGTCCAGGATCTCGGAAATTTTTGGTGAGCGTCAAAAAACTTGGCCATTCAGTGGTGAAAATGGAAGATGAATGGGGAACATCACAAACATGCGCAAATTGCCAAGAACGATTTCCAGCGAACACAAAACCCAAGGGGCAAATTACTACAAGAACTTAATTCATCTAGTACATAAAAAATTCAATTCAATTCAATATAATTCTATGTCAATACAATTTAGTTCCAACTAATTCATAATGTTCTAGTCCTGCACAAATTGTCAAGAGAACAGTCATATAGCAGCGCTACTACTGAAAACTCACATTTTTTTGTGTCTGTGTACATGATTGCTCGAATGAGTGAGCAAATGTATGGAATATGACAGTAGTTTCGAAAACAGCCATCGTATTCATCGTGAAACTATACAACACGATTCTAGTTTGTGACAAATCAGATTTGTGAATAATCCGTTTGGAGAAATACAAAAAATTTACATATTTAAATGTTATTGATTATCTTCCGAAATTGTAATTTTTCATCTTTAAATCAGTTAAAATTGATTTTTGTACTTTTGTGATAGCACACAGAACATGGCATACAAAAACAGCATACTAGATCAGTGCGAATTACTTGGAACTAAATTGAATTGACATAGAATTATATTGAATTGAATGGAATTATTTATGTATTAAATGAATTACGTTGTAATAGTAGTTTGCCCCTAGACAAAACCGCATCGATTCAAAGTGTGCTACGGTTGCAAAGCAAAACCGATTGCTGGACTACCGGACTCAGTCGCTAGTCTACCAGATGTAATTGTGGCAACGGTTAGCAAACGTGCTTTGCAAAAGGGACGGAAGGAAATTAAGCTTCGAATTCGCAATGGCAATTATCAGGATGTGGAGGAAATACTTCGGAATGAGCGTTTAATGTCAAAGGTTAAAGTTACCTACAAAAATTGGCCATTAAATGTTCAGGGTGATGTTGCTGCTCCACAGACAGTTGTTTGGCACCGCGATATTGTTGCTGCAAAATGTATTATGCTCAAAGGTATGAATCAATTGAAAATAGAGTCTATTCATTGTTTAATTTTTTTGCTTCTAATTACACAGGATTTTGTCGGATGTTTGGCGTACTAGTGCCTGATTCGTTGAGAAGACCACCAAACAATGTCAACTGACAAGCAGCAGCATTGAATCCATAAATTATCAAATAAAATAAATATTATAACGATTAGTTAGCTTAGCTAGGCTTGACATTTGTTTTACACAAATCTTGTGGCCTTGTTGTGCGTTCATAAGAACAGTACAACGGTAGTACGGAGGGAAGGAGCCCGTAGGTGAGTAAAGTTTTTAATTTAAAAAAAATGATATTTCATTATTTATTTATTTATTTATTTATTCACCGTCTGATCACAGACTGAATTTTCATATACGATTCAATTGATACTAATGATTGTCGTTTCTCTTTTCCATGTATTCACACCTGAATGTTACGCTATGGCAACCGTAAAAATAACTGAAACTACACACAAATTCGGGTCCAAATTTTACCGTGGATTTGTGCCTGGTAATGGGTGAATTTGTATTACAAATTGTTCATTGGGTCACTCTATAGAGTACAAGCAACGAAGTCATAAGTACGAGTATGATTTGGCCCTACTAGTTTAATAAAAACAAATACTCAAGAATGTGGCGTAATTCATTACAATCAATTTATGAACACCTGGCAACATCAAGACATGATTCTTATCACGAAATTTGTGTTTCTTAACAATTCATTCAATTTTATCAATAATCAACTTGTTGAAGGAAAAAAATTGGTTGAAAAAAAAAATAAACTGCCAAATTACTACAAAAAAAAATACAACAATCAATAATTGACTTGATTAGATAATATTCGATACCTTCTTTAAATAATGATTGCACGAAATGTGGTATTATAAATACTTTGCATCCAAAAAAAATTAATCATTGCCATTTCTTGAATCAACTAATTCCCCTCTGTTTTTGAGGGAAAAAAATACAGTAAAATGGCTTTTAGAGTGATTTGTATTCTTTTGGCCGTTACTTCTATCGCCTATGCTTCAGTATTTTCGCAATGTAAGTATCCAAACAATGTAAAATAAGTGAATTGTGCTTCTTTTTTTTAACTTGGTGTGATAAATTCGGTTTTTCAGGCGAACAAGACCCAGAAGCAGTTTCAGTTCATGTTGACAATTGCAATGACGAATACTGTGAAGTAAAACGTAGCACTCCAGCTAATATGGAACTTGCTTTCAGAACAGTCAAAGAGGCGACAAATTTGAGTTCGACTGTTAGAGCACAAGTTGCGGGAAAATGGTTTCCATGGCCCTTGGGTTCTGCATCCAAAGTATGCAATAATCTGAAAACAGGATCATGTCCAGTGCCAGCAAACACTGAAGCTACATACGGTTTTTCTATTAAAATCCCGATCATCGCACCAGTTGGAAGCAAACCCCTTATCGAAATTAAAATCACCGATCAAGACAAAACAGTTGTTGCATGTACTCGTTTTCCTGTTCTTGTTGTAGCTTAATGAAATATACTTAAATAAAATCAAAATTGCAATTGCATTTCAAAATAAATGGTTTTCATTTTCTGTAGAAAAGACCAGTGCACATTATTTTAGAAGCAGTGTTGAGTCGTTGCTGGTTCACTGAATCAAGACATGCTCAATTGCTCACACAACTCTATTTGAAATAAAATACATTCCATAAAAATTACTTTCAATTTTATTTTCCACAAAAATAGCATCACCTTTGTTATTTATAATAACTGAGTTAAAGCCATTGAATTTGTTCAGCCCACCTGAGTTAGGTGAAATTAATCTGAAAAAAAGGGTGTGTTTTGATGTTTTGAAATGAAAATTCAAGTTAATTGTTCTATAATTTAATTTTTTAATAATTTTATATGATAGAAATATCAGTTAATATTGCGATAATATCTATTTTGTTTGAATATGTCAACCACATTCAAATGATATAACAAAAACAAATTTGTTCGATTCTTAAGTTCGAATGCTTTAGAATTTATCTTTTGTTGTTGGGATTTCTAAGATGCTCAACACATTAATAAATAGAGCGATATGCAAATCGTAATTTACATTAGAGAAAAAAAAATTATATCAAAAGCGTTAAAACGCGAGGGCGATTAGCGTTCTTAAAAATGTAAATGTGCTTATGTGTTATATACGTTTTCATTGTTATCTATTTCTTTTTCTATTCTATTTTATCCCCTTAGTTTGCTTAGAAGCTTTATGACACAAAATCATGTGCGATTCAAAAGAGATTCTCAATGGATAAGGGGGCTTGTTTGCTAGATTTTTCAATGGAAAATTTATGATGCGTATGTCAAAAATTACACCAACATTAAAGAGTAAACGCATCACAACCGATGAAAATAATCAGGCGGAGTGATTTTGCCAAAATATTGTTGTTTCAATGTTTCTCATTCTCTCTCTGTGTATGTTATGCCCATTTTGTACGTGAATTTGTTTATAAGTGTATAACACTTTTTTGTTTTATTATAAATATTTCTCTAATATATTATTTTCCTTTTTATTTCTTTTTTCAACCGTTAAGCTAAATAGCATTCGAATTTAACTCAATTAATTCAATTAATTATTATTTTCATCATTTTCGAAATGACTGGTTTAGGAGCGTTTTCTCTCTCTCTCTCTTTCTCTCTCTTAAAATTGTCGATTAAATTGCTTAGGTATTTGTTTATAATTTATGATTATAGAGAAAACAAAAATTAAGAAAATAGTGAAGAATACTATTTTTATGAAGTTTGTTAGGCCTATTACAAGGGATTCTCTTTTTCTTTGTTGTATTTTGTTCTATTCAGAAAGCGTGTCAGTCGCTTGAATTTTATAGTTTATAAATTACGGCTTCATTTGATCGCTTTTTGATCATGCAGAAAAGTTTTAATTTAAAAATGCGTTCCGATTGTTAAATAAATAAAATGATGGATTTTGCGTATGAAGATTTTGGTGATGTTGCTGTTGTGATTGGACCAAATGGTTTATATTTGATGTATTTAATGTAGATAATGTTCGATTGGCAACAGCAACGGCTGAGCGTCGATGATTCTGTTGTTGGAGTTGATCTAGATACCAGATAAAAATATAATAATATATAAAAATTTAAATATGTTATGAAAAAAAAGCCGTTTGGCAACGGCCTTTTTTCATGTATCATTATATCAAATACCCGATGTTTGCTGTTGGCTTGCTGTTGACAACGGATGATAACAGAGCAAAAGTAAATCTCATTTGTCGATTAGTGTTTGATCCAGGCTGTTATTATTGGTTTGAGCCTGTTGTATGTGATGTTGCATGCGTTGATGCTGTTGCCTGTTTAATATTTTTGTTATCAAAAATTGAAGCTCTATAATGAATTTATACACTATTATCGTATACCTTATATATTGTCAATTGGACTTAAACTTTTCGATTGGATTAAATTTTCAGTATTATCTATTTGAAAGAATATTGTTTCAGTTTACTTACATTTGAATCAGTGCTGTTGCAACAACGTTCGGATTGACTGTTGTCATTAGGCCAGATGTGTTTGTATTTGGTGGCTGCTGAGCTGCATTCACATGTTTAAAAACACAATGAGGTTTTCGACATCCCCCTTTATTTTCCCAATAACATTGAATTTGATTTCTGTCAAATGCATCGGAAATCCAATTTATTTCCATTCAATTGTAAACTTTTTAAAAAAAAATAATTCGAAGATTAGTATCTTACCGTGCTTTTTCTATAACCATATGACGATCGGGACAATTTGGTTGAAAACATTGGTTTTCCGTCCATTTACTGCAAACACGTTCATGACCAAGAGCTAATGGCTCATGCCGATATCCGCAGCTCGATCCCTGTCCAAATCAAAAACCAATTGAAATCAAATAAAAATGTGCTGAATAGACAAGGTATTGCAAAAAAAGGAGAAACAATCATTACCTTTCGGCACACGGAATAGTAGTAAAAGTAACAATCTTGTAGATTTTTTGGCGATGACATAATGTCTGGTTGAACTTTTTTTTTATAAAAATTATCCAATTGCCTGCCATAAATAAAAAGAAACAACGGATATTTCTTTATTGAAATTTTTTGATCTTTGAATTGCCTTCATTTTGTTGTATCTAATATCACTGTAGTCAAATCACACAAATCATTAATATCATTCGCATCAAATAAACTGTTATCAAATGTGTGCAATAAATATAGGTGTTCACATTTTAATTCGTCGTCAAAACACACACATACATCAAATTCACACATTTATTCAAAAGTATGGTAATAAAAGTAAAAAAAAATTGTTGAAATAATCTGAAAGATAATATCGAAAACAATTACGGATTTTTGTCTAGATTTTATATTTCTGCGTGAAACTATTCAATTCGCCCAAACCCGAAATAAACCAAATAAATTAACCTTATTACTACTATACGGACATATGACTTTTTCTAATACAAACATTCACGTATCACAAGCACTTTGCTTGCGAAACGCACAGTATGTAACTATTGAAAGTTGGTACTGGTTCGAATGTATATGTGAATATATGAGATTATGCGCATTTCTCTATGTCTCTACTGTCGACACACATTTTATAACATGCACCAGCCTCTCATCACTTCATATGCACTGGTAAAAAACCAAAGAAAAAAAATTATATTTATGATTATTGCTATTATCTGAATATTTGAAAATATCGGCTGAAAAAATGTAGTTTTGAACAATGTATTAGTTCCTTGAGTGAAATAAATCTTTAAAACGATTGATATCCGCTCAAATTTTTCGTATTAAACAAATGATTTATTTTCCTTAATTACCATTGACCCATAATGAGTGGCATTTTCGATCAATTTTCTTTGATTGAACTCGAAAAACGGAAATTTTTTGAAAAAGATTTTTTGTAATTGAATGATTATGAAAATGAACTGAATTCAATGTTTAATATTTTGTTCGAAATCTCGGTGAGGATATTACAGTTATATGAGATTATTAGAAACTCAAACGGCGTCAAATTCAATTTGCTAACACAAGCATTGAAGTGCGTCATTATTCATTTTTCACCGAATTTCATATTTGAAATTATACCGTGCCTCAAAAATGTGGTTTAAAATGTGCTCGAATTTATCAGTAGTTGAAAATAGCTGTGAAGTTGAAGAGTTATCCATATAAATGCACTAGAGTGCTAGTGAGTCACAAACACATATATATATATATATAGATACATGCGCGGCTACATGTACAAGTGAAATAGGTCGTACATTTTTGGCAAAATTCACTGCGGGAATTTAACGTGCGATGATGTGTGTGTGTGGTTTTTCTACTGTCATTCAGTATTGTGCGGCATAAACCATTAAGAGAACGCAAAATAACATAATTTCGTAATTTTTTTTTTCAAAAAGAACACAATTTGCTAATGATTTCTTGTTTGAGCTAATCTTTTTATCTTTGTTTAAAATGCCCACAGTTCTGTCATTATAATTTTTTGGTTATTATGAAAATTAAAAATACATTTGCCATTTTTCAATTTAAATGATAAGTTGTTGTATATGAGTAATCGTTCTAAAAATGTGTTTGAATTATGCGCTGCAATAGACGTGTGCCAGTTGCCATTGTAATGAATGACAAATGTCAGTGATGCCAACTACAAACATTGAAAGTTGCTCTTTAGTAATTGTACTTTCAATTTGTGTGGTGTCATTTTTGTATTAATCAACATAATTAAATATTGTATTTTTCTTCTCTTTCTTTTATCAATACACATTGAACGTCATTTGAAACAAAGACATAGTCTAAATTTCAGATCCTAGACCACTTTTTTAATTCCTGAAAGAAAGTAAAGTTATTAGTTCTTTATAAATAAAAACAAACACCGCTTACATCAGAGTGTGAAAATAAGAAAATGTTTCGAAGTTCGAGTTTGGATAAAACATTGGGTATGTTTCGTTGATAATTGAATTTCGAATGAATCACTACAATAACAACAACAAAAACAGCAAAGTAATCTCTTGAATTGATTACACTTGAAAATGAATAAGTGAAATTCCAATTTAAGATGACCTTTATTCATTTACATATTGAATTGAGTATGGTTTAACTTGTTTCATATTTTTCATTTGTTTTTGTTTATTTGTTTTTTTTGTGTGCAGATGTAGCATGTTCGCATTTACGCTTGGAACCTGATTGGCCATCAATTCTCCTAATTTGCGACTTAATTCGACAAAATGATACGACGTAAGTAATTTGGATCGCTTCGAATTCGTATATCACATGCTCATAAATTGTATTTCAATTTGTTCCATGGTTTTTTTTCTCCTCTCAATAACAATTAGTCCAAAGTACGCAATTCAATCTATTAAAAAGAAATTGTTGTCACAAAATCCGCATACTGCCTATTATGCGTTACTGGTTCTAGAGAGCGTTGTGAAAAATTGTGGTGCACCCATTCATGACGAAATATCGACTCGGGAAAATTGTGAAATATTTACCCAACTCATTGAAAGTACACCGCATGAAAATGTAAAATCAAAAATGCTCGAACTTATTCAGGCTTGGGCGTATGCATTCCGAACAGTAGATAAATATCAGGCCGTTAAAGTAAGTGTTAATGTCAATACTAGTTCTTTTTTTTGATAATAAAGAACTCATTTTATGTATTCAGGACACGATGACAATTTTAAAAACTAAAGGTCATACATTTCCTGAGCTCAAAGAAGCTGATGCAATGTTTACCTCCGACACTGCACCAATATGGCACGATGGCAAGGTGTGTCATCGATGCCGTGTTGAATTTACATTTACGCAACGAAAACACCATTGTCGAAATTGTGGACAGGTATTTTGTGCACAATGTTCGGCTAAAAATTGTACTTTACCCAAATTTGGCATCGAAAAAGAGGTTAGTACACCAAAACAATTGCATAGCATAGAATAAAATAGACAACATATATCCGATGTTCTGTATTCAAGGTACGGGTGTGTGATGGTTGCTATGCAATGCTTCAAAAACCGAGCTCAGGTACATTAAAACGTGGCGAAGGTCCAAATGATTTACCAGCTGAATATTTGAACAGCTCATTGTCTCAACAATCACAAGTATGTACACAATTTGGAAATTTTGTGTGATATATTTAAACTAAATTTAACAAAATCTTGAAAAATAGACGCCAGTCCGTAAGACGGACCAGGAATTGAAGGAAGAAGAAGAACTCCAATTGGCTTTGGCACTTAGCCAATCAGAAGCTGAAATAAAAAATAAAAAGGTTCATTCTCATTGATTTGAATCTGTCTTGGCTAAAATTTAAAAATAACATTGATTTTTTTTCTTCTGCAGACAACCTCATATCGTATGTCAACGCGTAAAACGAGTAGTCCTGAAGTAGTAAATAATGTATCGCCGATAGCACCATATTTGGAACGTGATTCAAGTCCGATTTCGGCAACAACATTCGACGATCGAACAACCGACCCAGAGCTGGCAAAATACTTGAATCGTGATTACTGGGAACAACGTGGAAGTGCTTCAAATGGTCATCAACAATCAAACGATATACCGGCCAATCCAACGGCTCCAACTCCGACGGCCACACCCCAACCAAATACATTTAATCTTTCACTCAATTTAAACGTAATTGAACCGTTTTTCTCATCATTTTCATAAAAATTAAGAAAAATAAGAAAAATTATTTGGTTTTTGAATTTCCAGAATGCCAACGAAGATGCTGAAATTGAAAATTTTGCATCCAACTTGCGAACACAGGTGGAAATATTTGTAAATCGCATGAAATCAAACTCGAGTCGCGGCCGTAGCATTTCAACCGATAGTTCTGTGCAAAATCTATTTTTAAATTTGACCGCGTTTCATTCACGCTTACTGGATTACATAAAAAAAGCGGATGATAAACGAATGTGGTTTGAACAATTACAAGATAAACTGACACAAATTAAAGATTCGCGGGCTGCATTGGATGTATTGCGACAAGAGCATCAAGAAAAATTGCGTCAACAAGCCGAAGAACAAGAGCGACAACGTCAAATGCAAATGGCATACAAGTTGGAATTGATGCGAAAAAAGAAACAAGAATATTTGCAATATCAACGTCAATTGGCATTGCAACGCATTCAAGAACAAGAACGTGAAATGAAAATGCATCAAGATCAACAAAAGGTCATGTATAGTATGGGCGTTCAATTGCCATATTCATCACCGTACACTCAGCATCCACCAGGAACACTGCAGCAAGTAAGAGGCTTGCCAAATGAATCTTCTCCGGCCCACATGATCACACCAAACATCAATAATTATGCACCCGGTCCGACCGGTTCAATACCATTACCCGCATATTTACCACATTCAACTCCACAAATGGAACGATATTCCATTCCAACTCAACCGACGATGTATTCGGCTGTTGGTGGTCAACCGGCTCCAATACCTGGAATGCATACGGTACCATATCCGAATCAAATTGGTATTCCAAATTCTATTCCAAATATGGCTCCACCACCATCACAACCACAAGCAAATATAGGAATACCAAATCAAGCATTTCCATCATCACAAATGCCTCCTGTACATACTCAGCCACAAGGAATATCTGAGCAACCTATTCAATATGCACCACGTAAGTTTTCATCTTTTTAATTTTATTTATAAAATTTGAATTGCAACAGATTTACTGAGAAGATTTATTTTTAAATTTAGAACAACAACCAGAGCCACAGCAACCAATTACTACCCCTAATGTGCCTGCTCCGGTAATGATCTCCTATATTTAACAGTAGTTTTTATTACATTTTTTCATCTGCTCTCTTTAGGTAACAATAGCTGAAGAAAAGGAGCCCGTTCAAGAGAACAAATTAGTTCCTGAAGCTGAATTGATAAGCTTTGATTGAGCTAACCAAATGATCATAATTTAAATACAATCTGGAACTGTACGTGCATTAATGCAATCAAACAGAAAAAGTCTTTAAAAAAAAAATATTTCTTTCTGATGAAGTGATAAACTTAATGAAATTTCCTAGTGCGATAGGAGCTTATGTACTTTATATTAGTTAACATGAGTGGCGAATGATTCAAATGTCAACTATATTTATACTATTCAATTTCTCCGCACTTGTTTCTAAAAATATCCCATTTTACAGTTTATTGACTAACTAATTTATATTATTAACTATTATGTGACATGAACAAATAAAATTATGAATTATTATCCAGCTTAAATTTTAGTTATTCAAACGAAGAAAAGAAAAAACCAATGAGGAATATTCTTGTTTCCAATTTTTCGACAATGGATATTTTGCTGCAATAAGCACTTTCACCAGTGTCAAAATTGTAGTGTCGTTCGCTACAAAAGTGCAAACCAAATACATAAAATTGTTTGATTATTGAAAAGTTACTTCGAAAAAACAATTTCGTATAAATTTTGGATCAAAATAAGAAAATAAAATACAAATCGCAAGTGTTGTTGCGTATTTGTTGATATTTGTGTTTGCGATTTGTGTGTCATTTAGAAGCAAAAATTTCACGTGATGGTAAAAAAAAACATTATTTTTCTCATCCACTATTGTGTCTAACCGCAGTGCCCACCATTTGGGGTCAAATCCTACAAAGTCGATTTTTCACTTTTTCGGTCCGGAATCTTGCACCAAAATGTATGACCAACCATAGCTAATTTTTTGCGCACATTTCGTTTTTGCCATTGGGCACCCCCTCCCATCACCCCCATGGGGGGTCTCCATACAAAATTCACGAAAATTTCAAAAAGTACCTTCAAAATAAGCGCCAAACCCTATCCAAAACCAAAACTAATTACATATTCGGATTCCTTGAGAAAAACTTCCTTTAGATACCAAGCATTGTATTTTCTCAAAACCCCCCTTATCACTATTTTGGGGGTACTTATAAGCCACGTAAACCAACCAAAACATCGAAAGATTACAAACGTGACGAGTTCCTTGCCAACAAAAGTTTAGTCCGAAAAATGTGGCAGAAATATTTCGATAAATTTCTATAAATAAATCAATTTTTATAAGAACATATACAGAGATTATTAAAAATAAAAATGAAAAATTCTCCGGAATATCGAGCCCAAAATAAAGCTTGTCGAAAATTTTTCAAATCGCCATTTAATACATCTGTACACAGCAGAAGTTTTGAAACACAAAAAAAATACGTTTTTCTGTAAGTAGTAAAAATTCGAACAATTTTATTTGTCTTCGAAGAACATTTCATTTATTTTTGTGTACGTAACTAATATTAATCCACTCACGATTCTCATCTAATACATTTTCGGGAACATAATCAGTTTTTGAAGTCAATACTTTAATTGTTACATGAATGCGATGTTTAGCATAAAACAATGCTTCTTTAAAACCATTTAAATCACCACTCAACGTGTTTAAAATACATTTGAATTTTGAAAATGTGCCATGTTTTAAAAGACTTTTAATTAGTAATATTGAAAGTTTTCCATTATAATCCACATCGAATGTTTCTAAAGCAGTTTGGGTTCTAACTATATTCAAGAGTATTTTGCTAAAAGCAATTTTTACAAAACTATAATCATTTACTGTTAAATATTTGAGTGTATTTATTGTCTTCAAGTTTTTGTGTCGATGAACTACTTGCAACGGCTTGGGGCTAAGCCATATCGTCAATTTTTCTATCGGTATATTATTTTCAGCAAACATATTGATTAATTTCTCAATTAAAACATTTCCATCCACATCTATAGTGATATCTTTCAAGTTTCGCAATGAACACAAATATATTATGTTTTCATTCAAAATATTTGGAAATTCATAAAATTTTTGTGACATTGTATTGAATTCGATAAGATTTGGTGTAAACTTTGCAATGTCTTTTAAAATCAATGGCGACAAATGTGCACATTGTGACAAAGATATACGTTCCAAATGTGGATTTAACGATAAAAATTCAGAAACGATATTATTAGTTATTTCATTACTACAACTTATACCAAGTCTCTCCAATTTCGGCATTTTTCGCATGAACCAGATGCCATCTTCACTCATTTTAAATCTATTTATAGAAAACCATTTCAACGGCGAATCAAATCTTAAGTTTTTCGGCGTAGTATTAGATAAATGTAAGTTTTCCAAAACTTCAAATGATGTATGCTCAAAATTCGTATCCTGGTACCGGTAATATTTAATATCAAGTTCTTTCAATGTTTTAGCACAGTTTCTCACTATTGATTTTAATATGTTTTCTTCACGTTTCTGGTCGTTTTTGTCTAAGGAATGAAAACTCAGGCATTCGATCATAGGTCCAAAAATTTCAAGAAGAGCATTTGCTCGATTTAGGCAAATCCTCACTTTTTTAAAGCCGATATTGATGTCCAATGAAGAATATTTGGAACGAAAACATTCTTTCGCACTTTCTTGGAATCTTTTGCATACTTCAGCTGCATTTAGAAAATCTTCGATATTCTGTATGCGACGAAAAATTTCTACTATACAATCGTTATTTAAAACGTTTAAAATATGTTTTGTTGAGTCCTGTGTCGGTGGAATATCCATTATGGAATCGGAACTTTTTAAAATTATTGTTTGATATTATATTGTATTAATGTAAAGTGACAAATGAAAAAAACCAACAAAGCAAAGTTTTTCGAATGTCATTTAGACCTGAGATAATTTGCCATCTACCGTAAAAATATAAAAGTCAGCTTTGTATTTGTCAATTCAGTCGTTAAATGGTTGAAACTCAACTTTGTCAAACACATCGATTCAATTGTGGCTAAAGCGACATCAGCACATTTTTTTCACTTCAATTCAAGTATAAATGCATTTGATCGTTATGATACATTGTGGTTAACAAAATTGAATTTGGTGAATTTGGTTTAAAACTTCAATTTCAAAAAAAAAAATTGGATTTTGAAATATTTCACTCATCATTAACAGCTATTGTCAAATGAGTTTGTTTACATTCTCCGTGTATCTATCGTTTTTTTTGTTTTAAAAATATTTGTTGAGTTATTTTATCGTTGAAAACTGTCTTAAAATATAGATTTAAGCATTGTGTATTGAAAATAAATCGAGAACAGTGGAAAGAGCTAATATTTGTGGTAAAAAAAATAAAAATAATAAACAGTAGGTGTGGTCAGTGAATTGTACTGAATGATGGTGCACATATGCACTAGATCTGACTGTCCGCCGGTAAATGTGCAGGGGCCGAAGACCAAATGTGCCAAATTTAATAATGTGTGCTATTTGAAATGCTTTGGCATCGAAAAAAGTGAAAATTTGAATGAAAATTTCGAAACCGTGTCGATTCAATTGGGAGAAAGTACGGTTATGTATGCATTGTTGCCGTGTACCGTATTTGTGTGCTGTGAATCGCTGTCGCCTGAAGAATTGAAAGTAAAATTGAAAATGCCATCAAATCGTGGAAATTCGAAAACAAGGCAAGCCAAATCAACCGATTCAAAATCGAATACGGATAATTCAGCAGTTTTATCCGAACTCAACGAAATAAAAGGCATGATTTCGAAATTACAAAGTAAAACCGAAGATATTCACGAAGACACACAATTTATCGCAAAAAAGTCAATTGATCGCAATGTCACAGGGCAAAAGAAAACTGTTCCGAGCAATATTTCGTTGACCAACACACCGAAAACATCGTTTATGCATGGACCA
>NW_022197544.1:10081799-10101053 GCF_009176525.2 Contarinia nasturtii
GAGAGATTTTGGATGCGTCCGGCCACCTGCACGAGAGCCAACACTCTTTTCAGCAGGGCAAATCGACCGAGACAGCACTCCATAAAATAGTATCCATGGCTGAGAAAACACTCTTGGATAAGGAATTTATGATAACAACTTTTATGGACATCGAAGGTGCATTTGATAATGTATCATTCGATGCCATAAATAGAAGTGTCAAAGATATGGGTGCAAACCAAGTGATCCAAAATTGGATCGGTGCCATGCTCGGAACTAGAAGCATAATCTTGCGAGCTCAAGATAGGGTTGTTACAGTGCATGCCACGCGAGGGACCCCTCAGGGTGGAGTACTGTCGCCACTCCTATGGCTACTAGTAGTGAACAGTCTTCTTAGAAGACTTAAAGAAGAGGGACACGAAGCAGTTGGTTATGCGGATGATCTGAGCATTATTTGTAGGGGCAAATTCTTGAGTACTCTATCAGACAGAACACAAGCAGCTCTTAAGCTGATTGAAAATTGGTGTCGAGAGGTGGGGCTCAGGGTTAATCCCGCAAAATCAGAATTAATTATATTCACAAAAAATCGTAGCCTACAGGGCTTCAGAAACCCAACTCTTTTTGGTTCAACAATCAAAAGAAGTGATAACGTAAAATACTTGGGCATCATACTTGATTCGAAACTCAGTTGGCAAAACCACATTGAATATAGAATAAAGAAATGCTTGAGAGTATTTTGGTGCTGTAGATCAGCCATTGGCAAATCATGGGGTTTATCTCCTAAATGTCTCTTATGGCTTTTCACAGCTGTTGTCAAGCCTATGCTTGCATATGGTTCTTTCATCTGGTGGACTGGCACCACAAGCGCCAGTGCTAAGAAAAAACTGAATCATTTGCAAAGAGTAGCATGTCTAAGTGCTACTGGGGCCATGAAAACAACACCACAAAATTCACTTGATGTTCTCCTGGGCCTGCCAAAGCTTGAGGACTTCATAGAAGGCGAAGCAATGAAAACGGCATTCAGAATGAGAACTCAAGTAAATGGGAACTTTTGTTCCAGGGTATTACATGGGAATGCCTTAAGAAACCTTTTTAATATTGAAAGGGTACTTGAGGCTCCTTCTGACAAACTTAAGACTTCCTCCTACAATTTTAGTAGGAGTTTTGAGATTATAATAACAAATAATCTAAATGAATTTTTCCAGCAAAAAGAGTGGGCTCATCACTCCTTTTTCACTGATGGATCAGTCAGAGAAACAGGCAGTGGCTGTGGGTTCTACTGTGAAACAGAGAACAGTACTCGCTCAATTCCCCTGGGACGGATAACAACAGTCAAACAGGCCGAAATAGCTGGAATTTTTCATTGTGCAAACAAAATAATGGAGGGCACTGTGGAGGGTAACATTGCGATCTTCACCGATAGCCTAGGTGCTATATCGGATCTTCAAAGATTCAAGGTGGAGAGTAGCTTGGTTATGAACTGCTACAGAGCATTACAGTGTATTGCCGAAACAAACAATCTTAGAGTTGTTTGGATCAGGTCGCATATTGGTATAAGAGGGCACGACCTTGCAGATGGGGCTGCTAAAACAGCATCCCTTAGTGCAGTGGAAGGACCTGAACCGTTTCTACCAATAGATTATTCACGAGTCAAGGGCACTGTTGCAACATGGCTCAAAAATAGAGCCCGCCTCAATTGGCAGGGTACTTTTACATGTGAGCAAACGAAACATTTCGTGCAGCTCCCATGTCCCAAACTTACAGCCAACCTGACTGAGCTTTCCAAGGGAGACCTACGGATGGTCATTGGCTTACTAACCGGACATGCCAGAGTCAATAATCACCTAAGAAAGCTAAATCTTAGGGATGACCCTGACTGTAGACTTTGTGGTGATGAAGTGGAAACAACATCCCATCTTGTAGACAGATGTTCAAGGCTGAATGAAATTAGGGACAGGTTCACTGGATGGAGATCCTACCAGATGATTCATGCACCTAACGTATTCAGACTGGTACAATTTTTCAAGCGGGCATGTGAACAAAATCCATGTCTCGTACATATTTTTGGATAAAGACTATTTCGTGTATCATAATACACACACGGGCGTCTTGCAATAGGTTGTGAAACCTGAGCAACGAGTTTTACTTTGTATTCATTTAGAACAGTACACTCCCCGTTCAAATCCAATAATCCAATAATAATCCAATCATTAAAACATATCTGGTTTTCTAGTACATATTTTTTTACTCCTTTCGCCTTTTTCATCTCATTGGATTCTATCTTCTCCCCATTGTCTTTTTTCCTCTCATTGGCTTTTCTCATCTCATCTGTCTCAAACTTTTGCACGCAATACATTTTGCTGCGTAACCCGATGAATTTGGAAATAATTTGACCATTCATTTCATCTTTAAATAGTCCAGGCACTTTCTTATTCACCCTTGGAATTTTATAAATGTTACTTTCCGCATAATCGCTTGTATCATATCTCCAAATTTCCGCTTTCATATCATCATAGAAATCCGCTGATTTTATTTCATAAATAAATGAATCAGTGTCTGTATAATTCAAAATAACATCATCCCCATATTTAGACTTCATAAAATTATAATGAAAATCATACATGACCACCTTTGAAATGTCCAAAATGGCCAATCCAATTGCAATAGGCTTATTCATGAAAACATATGTTTTTTTCATTTCAATTGCAACTAGCTCTTCATCGAATATAATACTTCTTTTATAATTTGGTTTAGCTATAAGCATTCGTGCACCACATCTCCCATCCCAACATGTTTTTAATTTTATATCTACGCGAGACCGCAAATTTTCCATCATTTTTCCAAATATTGCGTTACAGAGCAATTTGAAGAAATTTTTCTCAAATTCATTCGTAGCGCGTGTTCTCAATTGGGTATTAAGCATTATATATGGTTTTAGCCAATTACTTTGATTAAATTGTAGAACGCGGTGAATTTTTTTTAGAATTAGACCATGTTGTAGCGCTGATTTCAACATTCTATAGTGGATAACATAGTTTTTTTTATCAAATAATGTTAAAAGTAATTTTTTAACGTTTTTGGTGCCTGGAACATTCATATTTTCTGCACAAAACGGATAATCATTATGTTTGTCATGTAAATGCGAGGGATAATCGAGATCAACCTCGAAAATATATCCAATATCCCCATCATCCACTAGTTCCATAATTTTTTCATGGTCAAATCCGGTTTCACACCAGCGAAAATCGGAGTGGGGTAAGTGCTGCATCATGGAGTAACCGTATAAATTGTTGGCATCAAGGTACATCAAATATTTAGTATCTTCATTCTCATTAAAACTGTCCATATATTTATTATTTGCTGATGCATAACGCTTACTACATTGGCTTATACCTCCCCGAATACCACGCTCGACAAACATAAGCATATCAACATCTTTTAATAATTCCAACTTGACCTTTGTATGATACAGCATTGCATCGAAAGATAGTCCTGGAGATGTATAATAGTTCGCTGGATCCAATTTGTATATATCGCGACAGGTTTTACGAAAATTTTCAAAAACATCTGCCAATAAAAGTACATCTGTTTTTAAATATAGATCAGAATAATCTCCTAGATTTTTTATATTAAATTTGTCCCACACCCCTTTTGCAAAATTATAATCATCATCAGAAATTTTTTGATTGGTTAATGTGCTGTAAAACGCATGTTGAGGGGGTAGTGAATTTTCATCTAGTTTTTCCCATGAATCAATATAATCGTAACAAAAAACTCCCTTTCGCTCCAAAAACTTTAATTGCTCTTCACTTAAATTCATACATTCAGTTCTCAAAATCTGTTTTTTTTTTCCGATGGAATTAGCGATGATAAAGAGTCCAATGAAGAAGGAATAAATCGGAATGAATCGATGAATTTCAACTTAATTGAATCTTGATATTTGCCAGAAACCCCAAGCAGTGTTTTTGAAAATGATATGTATTTTTCGGAATTAATTGGAATTATCGAAATATCACCATCATATTCGGAAGCCAATTTTTGCATTATGAAGTGTGAGTCGTAGTTTGATAAATTATGAAAGACAACGGGGATCATGCGACTTTCTCTATAAGTAAGATTGCAATCCTGATGTGCTGCTCCACGAAATTGTCCGGTCAAATGTGAATGATCTCTGACCTTAATTGAAGCGGTTTCAAACTCAATTTCACAAATGTGACATTGTTTTGCATTTTGAAAAGCCTTCTCCTCATCAGGTGTCATTTTTATTGGAATAATGTTGTTTAATCGCTGTTGAGCTAAATTGGCGATTGAGTAAAGTTCATGCACAAACCAACTAATACAATTTGGTCCGCGATTACTTGCATAATATGATAATGAATTATCATATGAACATTTGAAGTAGAGGCCGGCACTATAAGCTTCATGCTGTTGATATGCAGTGGTGGTGTTTTTATTGCTGTTTTTACAAAACTCTCCATCAGGCTTTTTTAAAATAGCTTCCAAATCAGCATAAATTATAAACGGTACTTCTAACTTATTTCGATGATTCTCAAAATTAATTATGTCATTCCTCTGTCGGCATTTCGATTGCATAATCATTTTGATTAACACAATTTTTAGTGTGAAATTGCAATTTTGCTGAGGTTTGAAAATAATTTAAACATCGATCGCAAAAAAAAGTGTTTATGTGCATGTTTTGATATTTGAGATGACAATAAACGGCTAATATTCTTTATCCAACAATAGTGTGATTGGAAGTTTACTTCGCCGTTGGAGTCAATCAATGGGCTTGTAATTAGCAGCAGATGAATGTGTTTAGGTTTCACATTTTTAGTGATGCGAATGGGAAGAATTTTTTTTTTATCATCTCCATGATCCTCAAATATATAAACATTGACAGAAATCAGAGGATTCAATTTCTCGAATTTACATATTTGACTAATGTTAACAGGGAAGTCAATGCCAGTAAAATCAAGTTCATTTTCGTAATACAAATAATTTCTTAAACGTGATGGGTTCGCTATCGATGGGTGAAGTGCGGATAATATAGCCCATTTAAAACACATTGTATCATCATTTTCAACATTAATTATCGCTTTCTTTGAAGACAAGTATTTAGGTAATGGAATAAATGATGAACCTCTCAATGGATCATAATTATTAACTTCAACATTCAGTTCAATAATTTCCGATAAAGAAAATCCAGACCCTTGCATAACAACTTCATCAATTTGCGCAATAGTGTAATTATTTATATCATTTTTATATAATGTAATTAAATCTGTATGGGGACCAATAAGTTCAGTGTTAGTTCGAATGTAAATTGTCTGCTTTTCTGTTATTTCCTCTTCTTCTCTCGAGATTTTTTTTTCAAATACTGCCACAAAACATGCATTTACTTTAATTAGAAAATGTCGTTTAATTAATCTAAAAATTTCTCTCTTAAAAAGCGGCTCAGCGTCAGCAAAAAAAGCACGTACATCAATATGATCTTTATTAACAATTGAAAATGTGAAAATTCTCTTTTTGAAAGCGGATTGTCGAATATCAAAATATACTTTTGAAGACATTTCTTCTGACTTCCGATGATATGAACTTCCACCAAAGAAATGATAACTTTCAGAGACACTATGAAATATATATATAAACCGACTCGAAATTTGTGAATTTTTTCTTAATAAAGCACTATTTTTTTCATTTTTTTAATGATACTGCGATAAAAGTATAGGCGGTGAGATGAAAGCTGATTTAGAAAAAAAGAAGTTAATTTTATTGCAGCTCTCACAATTTCCTCTGATATTTTTTTATTGCAGCGGTAGATCAAAGGAGTTAGAAAAAAATAGCTTTTTTTTTGTTGTCATAAAAAAAAAATAGACGAATGAAAAAAAAAAAGAGAAAAGGTTTTATGTTTTTATATTTATTTATTTAAATGCTAAAAAATGATGGACAAAGGGGTGAACTTTTTTATGATGTAACATTTTCTGTACACTAAAAATAGTTTCTACCACATGGTGATGGTACAAATTCTCACGATGAAAAGTTATCACCACTGTTCTGATTGCTTTACAATTTTTTTTATTGTTTTTCCTCGAACTTCGATTTGATTAATTGAGCATAATGAGATCCTTGCATATGGACTAGATAGTCACATTCACCATACCATAGTGCATGCTGTTCCCATGGATCGTCTTCTTCACTCCATTGATATAAACCGCCACCACAACTGAAGCAAATTACTCGATCACCAATGTGTGTATAAAAGAATCCAGCATCACTCAATTGCTCAGCTGTTAATCTCAATGTATTGGGCCATCCGTCGAATGATTGCAATCGTACAGTTTTCATGGAAAATTCTGGAAAATCGGGGTATTTAATCATTTGTGTTTCTACATAAGCACCAGGTCGTCGATCGATAAAAGATGTCACATCATGACCAATTTGTGATAATAACTGATCTAAAGCAGAAACTGGTTCCATGGGCAGATTTTGTGTTTTCCACCGATTAAGCAATGGACAATTTCGTGACCATCGAAGATGTTCATTTAACACCTTATCACCAGTCTCCCAGTCTTGCACTTCAACTTTACAGAAATTACATTTAACTCGATCATTGGAGTTGTTCAACCCAATAAAATAGAATCCAGTTTTGGCGAGAATATGTGGACTAATGTGAATGTGCGGCCAACTATCATCGAAGGTGTTTAAACGATTTTTTTCATCATTCATATAATTGATTGATAAGGAATCTCGCTCTTCGATTTTATTCAATTGTGCATTCATGGTGAATGTAATTCAGTTTGAATGTTTGAATAGAACTAATGCTCATTTTGAAGAAACATATGTTATTTAAGTCGAATTATTTAGTGTGAGAAAGAGGGGGGAAAGATGAGAGGGAATGTCAGCTTATTTGCGTTTTCATACAAATGCGGTTGATCAAAAGAGCTTTTCTTCACTGGAGAAAAACGTTTTTTTTTTTTCGAAAAAAAAGTGTTATAAAAAAACTTATTCGACTAAGGTGGAACAGAAAAAAAAGGTTTTTTTTTATTACAGCGGTAGATCAAAGTGTTATCTTATGAAAAATCTCATCTTTTTAGAGAAAAAAAAAAGTGCTATAAAATGTTCATTTTGACTAAGATGGAACAGAAAAAAAGGATTGTTGTGAATTTTTTTTTTCGTGAAAAATTAATAGTATAATAAAAAAGTAAGAAAATTGTTTCGAAAAAAATAGTGCTATAAAATGCGCACTTGACATAAAAAAAGGATTTTTTTATTGCAGCGGCGGATCAAAGTGTTTTGTATTCTTTTTCCATAAACAATAAAAAAGTAAAAAAATAGAGTTTTTTTTAAATGATGCAACAAATTTCATTACAGTGCGGTGAATCAAAGAGTTGTCGATTTTTTTTTATTCATAGAGCATGATTTTATTGCAGTTTTTTTGGATTTTTCATCAATTTTTCTGCGGAAAAAGTAGTAAAAATAAAAAACGAGGGTAATAAAAGCGGTGAGTTCAAAGTAGATCGATGTTGAAAATCCACGTTAAACTTCATATAAATATGAAACAATTTGACACTTCACATCATTACGATTTTGTAATTTCACGGTGAAGTACATCAGAAACATAAAATCCTCGAAAATGACATCATCAATTTTGAAAAAATTAAAAAATGCATCTGCTGACAAACCATTGGTAAATTTTGATAAATTGCCTCTGGGTGATCATTCAATTTTGTCGGTCTCTCTTATTACAACCAAAAATTTTGGTGTAAAAGTACGCGTTGAATTGGATGATAAAATTGTTCTTTTGCCAGAACGTTTTGTACAATGCTTCACTGAAGAAGATATTGCAGAAGTGAATAAAGGGTTGTATGTTCTTCGTTATGGGGGGAAAGATGCATCACTAGGAAATAGGTATGATAGTATAAAAATAATGAAATATCTATGCAATCATCACATTTAAATTGTTTTAAAATTCATTTTTTTCTTATATTTTCTTAGATTAATCATCGACTTTGATATTCTTGATGGGTTCGAATGACTACTGCGATTGTTAGAAAACGTATCATTAAATACTTTATAAAAAATACTTTCAGAATTTCAACTATCATTTTTTTGTGGTAGTTTAATGTAATCAAAATGAAATCAATAAATTTGAGTACATCTATGATAAATTCCAAAAAAACTATATTTTTTATTTCACAAAAAAAAGAATGTCGGTGAAAACAAGAGCTAATTTAGAATACTCTTTATTTATCATTTCTCTCTCTCTCTCCTGCTCACTTAAAGAGGACAATATTAGTTTTTATTACATTTTTTTTACAGGTATGTTTCTTGGGGGGTCATAAAGTTCATAGGTGAAATATGTCTTCTTTTTTTTTTCTTCTTGGTCTTGTTTGCTATCATTTTTTCATGAAAAAATGCCAATATGTGTAGATTTTAGAATAGTGGTGGGGGGGACATTTCTTTAAAAAATGTATCTATAAATTCAAAGTCTTGAGATGTTCAAGATCATTCATTTTTTTTTGAGACAGTTCACAAGTGGTTGTTTTTAATAAGTTCCAAGAAAATTCTATTAAAAATGCTCGAGTATTTAATAAATGAATTATTATTTAAGTATACCAATGAATAATTCATTATAATTCGTAACAATTTATTTTAGTTCATAACATCTCCTTTTTTATTCATAACAAATCGTTTTTAAATAGCAACAGTCTATATACTACGTGATGTGATTATGGTGCATTTGGTTGAGAGTGGTGTGAATCAGGAGCAGCTAACAAATGTGAATGCACGTCCGGTAGTTTCACCACGAGTGCAACGACATTCACCGCGAATGCATCCATATACATATTCACCACCACCACATAGATCACCATATTCACCACCACCATATAGATCACCATATTCGCCACCACATTCAGATTTCACAGCATTTTCATGCGGTTTGGAGGAGAATGCACGTCGAATTGCATCAACACCAATAAATTCATTAGCGAATGAATCGATGCTTGTAGATGGACCAATTGATCTAACATCACCTATAGACCTAACATCACCGAGAAAGATAATGTTACAACGTCCCATATCCAGTGATGTGATCATTTGCGATGATACAATGGATGGAACTCGCGATGTGATCAACATATACGACGATGTGATGGGTGAAGTGAATACTAGTGAAATACAAATTGGAAGTAGTGTTAATGAAATAATCAATATTAGTGATGATATGGAGATAGACGAACCACCTTTAAATCTATCATGCGACTATCAACTTCACTGATAGAGTCAGCAGGACAACCATCAACCTCATTTACAACATCAACAGAGCCACCATCAACTTCATCGACAGCGTCCACAGAACAACCATCAACTTCTTCACATTCGGTTATATTCCCTAAGACATTTACATTTTTTTTTAAATTTTCAATCTTGATTTCCCAACAAACTTTTATTAATTAAGTACATTTATAATAATAAAGAATATTAAACTTTTATTAATAAAGAATACGGTGTTTTTTTATATTAAAAAATGGAAATAAATAAAAATTGAAGGAAAATTCAAATAATTGAGAAAAAATCAAAGAAAAAATTGGAAAATATCAGTGCTCCGCATCGCACCGAGCACTCTTTGTGAGCATATATCTCATTGTATGGTGACCAATTGTTGGAGGATGAGCTGCTCGCAAGCACTCTGAGTGAGTTGCGCACCTACTCAAAAATAATTGAGTGGCACATAGCTCAATGCCTGATACACAGCACAATTTATGAGTCTGACTTGATGCTAAGCGTGCGTTTTATAAGCACTGGAAAATATTTGAAAAAAAAAAATGAAAAATAATTGATGTAAAATTGAAATATTTGAGAAAAATCGAAGAAAAATATTTGAAAAATAAAAATAAAATAATTAATGAATTTTTTTAATTATTTATTAAAATTAATTTTTTTAACCTAAAACATGAATTAAAATAATATAAATTTGATATCAATTTAATTCACGTTTTAGAACCGGCTTTTCTACTCTACTAATACTTGGTCAAAAAAGCAATGAGAACCACAATGTACTTCCTATGAAAATTGGACAAATCAAGTGCCACATCTGAAGCCAACTCTCTGAGATATTCGGGTGTTTGAAGCAAAACCATTGTACAATTTTAATAGTAGTAAACAGCCAAGTGGCAGCCATTGCTGCCGATGCCATCCAGGACTGCAGCACCAAACCAAAATGACCTATTAGCGCAAATTGTACATACTGACGAAGAAAAAATTCAATCTTATGCGACGCACAGTTAATTTCGATGGAGTTCAAACATGCAGAAAAATCTCTATAGAGGCTGTCAAAATTCAAAATTTAAGCAAAAGTGAACTAAATATATTTCATCGATTGTGTCTTGTTCTCAAATAAAAGAAATTGGTGTGTATGAAAATGTACACAAGTGTTAATGACTAGGTTAATGAGCATGTATTACATGAAATGAAAAGTAGTGGCATGAACCATGAGAGAATAAGTGGTTTGAGTTACCATAGCTATTTGTGTTAAAAAAATTAAATTAAATGTTTGTTATTTTTAAATGTCGTTCTCACTTCACACGACATGCTCAAATTCATTATTAATGCACCGGTGGTGAGTGAAAAGTGTTGGTGTGCATGTGCAATGTGCATTCGCTTTTACAAAGTGTATATATGACATATCATAACCGGATTAATATGTTGTTTTTTTTTTGTTTCTTGTCCTTTTGTCGGTATTTTTGGTCAGTTATTGATGCAAATTTGCCTTATTGTTTTTGCTTCCATTATTAATTTTCAGGATTTTTTGTTCTCTCTTGGTTGTTCAAAACACTATGTAAAAGGGTTGATATACTAACAATTGGTGTTCATTTATTATTTGAAGAGGAACAAGAATCCACGATAAAATGATAATAAACACAGCAGAAAAAATGCTATGTATTAGCACCGACACTCTTATTAATTTTATTTATATTGGAATTGAAAATGAAATAGTTAATATTTATGATTATAAATACCTGAGTGTTGGTATTTTTTGGTGTTTGAGTATATGTTTTAATTAATTTGTTTGTTTATAATAATAATAATTTTTTTGTGAATAAATGCAAAAATAATTTCATTGTAATACCGCGTTGTTTTCATTTTAATTACGTTTCTAATTTATATAACAGCCCTTAATAGTTGGTTGTAGGCATATGTGATGATTGCTCGCGTCAATGAATTTGCATCACATCATCACTTTTCGTCAATTGTCTGCTCAATTAATCAATGATATTTCAACAAGATAATTAATCAGCAGAGTATCCTGATTTGCTGCTGCTCAGCATATAGCTGAGAGCTGAGAAATGCTGAGCTCGTGCGGCTAACGCATACGAAACGGATGCACGATACATATTCCCCTTTCGCTTCGTATGTGCTGCCGTTGACGCTATTGCCGGTACAACGGTTACACACTATACCAGCGAACATATGAAGTGAAAGGGGAATATGTATCGTGCATCCGTTTCGTATGCGTTAGACGTACACTTTCAGAATATATGAAAGACTGAGAGCAAAAACAGCACGTCGCATCTCATCTCTTGCTTTCACTTACGTAAGCAGAATAACGAGGGATGCGACGTGATGTTTTTCATATGTCAACTGGTTACTAAGTTTTGAGTTTTGAATTAAACGTCCAATCAACTGTTTATAACCGTTTAAACGGGGAGAATGCATGTGTGCGTGCCATCCGTTTCGTATGCGTTAGCCGCACGAGTTCAGCATTTCTCAGCTCTCAGCTATATGCTGAGCAGCAGCAAATCAAGATGCTCTGTTAATCAGCAAAATTCATCATTCGCGGGTATCATATATATACCATGATGAGTTGGTAAATTTTTTCAATTTTTGGTAATATGTTTCAAATTCTAATTTTTTTTTTTTTTTTCAAGTGGAGAACATTTGATACCCAATTTCAAGATAAGTGAACATTGTTCTTACTGTGCTAACGTTTATATTTCATGTTTTAATTAAGAAATTTATTTTTCTTTGAAGGTGCTCGTGTAAACTTGAAAATTATTAACCGGATGAGTTGATATTATTAATTGAAACGAAATGGCAAACGAGGTGTTATAGACCACGTCAAAGCAATCGATTAACGATGTTGTTTTTGTCTTTGTTTTGTGATACACTGAATGAAAATGGGTGACTTAATACACACTTAGTTCACCTACGTACATGTTGATAATGATGTAGTTTGCTGGAAACATCGACGTAAGTGAAAATGGAAAGTGAACAACGGTGACCGAAACGAAATGGAAGTAAAACGTTCAATGTTGAATAAAAGTTATGTAGAATTACGCGATGTTGATTGTGTGTGATGTAAGGACATAAAATCGAATCAAGATGATACATACTTTCATCAAAAGAAAAGCAACAAAAGTACACCAAAGATGTAAAAAAGCGAGTACGAGAGTGGGGTGTGGAAAATAAGTAAACCCGAAAATCATGACAAATTTTCCACTGGTTTCATTACATACCATTATGACCCGATATGGCAATTAGTCCAAGCAGTCGAGCGCAATTTAATTAATGTGTCCAACTTCATTATAAAGTAATTATACGCTGTAACGAGTTTTTGTTTTCATCAGGCTACAGTTCATCATGTTTATGCTTTTAAAATTAAAATCATCCTACATATAATAATAGCTCTCTCTCTCTCTCTCACCCACTCGCTGTGTCTATCTCGCTCATTTATTGATATAATTTGTGTAAATACCCCATTTTTTGTTATGTCATGTTGCCGGTGCCATACCGTCGTGCAATGTTGCTTACTCTCTTGCTTGTCGTTCTCACACATAAATCGCGTGAATCACCTTTACGTATCACTCATACCATCGATACGATTCTCTGTCTCACTTCTTATGTCTATATATATAATATATTTTAATTATTTGGTAACCGTAAAATGCGCGCACATTTCCGCGTAATTGCTTACAGAAATGGTATTTATATCATAATCATATGTTGCTCATATTAAGTGTCATTTTTGCAATCCAATTGATAGTCCACTTTTTTTTCAGAAAATTATAACTTTTTTGTTCATAGGTATTACTGCCTATCATAAAATTAATCATAATCACGTTACTTCCATGGAATACCATCAGATCAATTTGCATTTATTTAATTACAATTAAATGTACTCCAAGTTGTACAATGTTACAATATTAATGTGATCGTCACCTCAAGATTATTTATCGCACTGTTACGATGCAAATTTTTACTCATCAACCAATAAATTCGACAGTTGTTTTTCTTTAAATATAAAATATGATGAATATGTAAGTTAAATAAGGTTTTCAACCGACAAATGCATCTTTATATGTCTTGGTATTCAGTAGAATTTTTGAATGATAATGAAAAAAAGAAGGCTTTATTTCCTAAGCGATCAATCGTCCACCAATTTAATTAGAGAAGAGGAACGGACACAAAAAAAAATTGATTTTAACGACAACAACATTGATTGAGATTGAGGAAAATTAAGAAGAAAATGGACAGATATTAAAAAAGGGCTCCGATCATAAAAAATCGGTGACGAACACGTGGCAACTAGAGCGTTTAAGGTCACTGTATTTTTAAAAAATATATCAAAGATCTTTGGATGTGAACTGTAGTATCTACGCTTTTACGTGACGGTTTATATAAATATAACACTATATTTAAAACCATACAAAGATGATTTATGTTCACCGCTTTTAACAATTTTACTGTATGATAGGTGGTGTTACTTCTTTTCATATAGAATATAGTCTAGGGGATATCCATGCGAATTAGAATTAGCACATTAGCAAAAAAATAGGGAAATTTACATGAAGAAAATAGCAAAATTAGCAATAAATAGCAGAATTAGCACTGTACACGTATATACTTTAGTAAGCATTTATTCTTGAATATATTGAAATAATTAATTAAAATAAAATTCACAAAACAAATGAATTGAATAGTGTTGAACTAAAATGTATCAAAATATGTAGTTAAATACGCTTTTTCTCATTTTTAAATAAAAATATATTCAATGGCACGTAACCAAGCACGTTTCATCTGTATTAACTACAATTTACGAATTGCAATCGGAAATGTAGATTTGATGACAGATTTCTTACTGAAAACGTATACGCTAGTGCCTGCTTCAAATATACACGTTGAAAGTGTCAACTTGAAACATTTACGTAAACACATTTCAGTTATTCGATCATGCTGTCAATCTGACGAATGCGATATTTTTGACGTACTAGAAAAATTAGCAAAAAATAGCAGTATTAGAACAAACTAGTAGAAATACTAGCAGAATTAGTGAAAACTAGAGAGAAATAGCGTTTATTATTATAAATTATTCGATCTGCAATTCACGGTTATCCCCTAGAATATAGTACTTTGTATCTTTAGAGAAAATCGGTTTTCTCTGTTTGACTTTAAAAACCCAAACGTGCGGACTCTTGCAAGGTTAACTTTTATTATTAAATCATAAAACATCGATGCAATAAATTTTGTAATGATTTTTTAGATTTTAAAGAATCATCCACTTGGGTAGATAAATTCTCCATTTTCTGATTTCATTTTAAATTATTGTAACCGAAACAACAGTGGTCGATATAATTTAAAAGCAACAAACGACACTTCTGCATAATATTTTGTGTTTGCATTTTGACTTTATTTGCATATTTGATTATTGCGTTGTTCGCGCATTGATTCCTGAGATGAGAATGTACGTTGAAACACACAATCAAACCGATAAAATTCAATAGAAGATTCCACTTGATACATATGACCCGTTGCGGCGAAAAAATAGCTCTTATTTTCTTCAAAATAATAATTCAACTTAATGGAATCCTGTTTGATTTGAAATCTCTTTGAGGAACAAGTTCCGTGAACCATGTTGCAATATTATTTGGAACGTTAGTATGTTGTAATTCGGGATTTTATGTTTAAGTATTATTTTGAAGAAAATAAGAGCCATTTTTTCGCCGCAATGATTCATTTTAAATTTGAAACGAGTTAAAAGGGAACTAAGATAAAAGCTTGGTTGAAAATAATAATAACAAATGAGCAATCATTGTGAACTTACGAAATGAATAAACCTTTAAAAATGAAGAGCATTGAGCATCAATTATATCACAAAACATGCAAACTAGTTATAGTAAACACAAAATAACATATTTATTCGATGCGTTGGAAAAATAACTAATAATTTCCATCACATTACTTTCTAGTTATTGGCAACAATTTTAAAGTATCCATCAAATAAAATTTTATCAGCTTCTGTTGCTGGCTTCGATTAGCAGCAGGACGAAGAGGTTTGTTCTAAGAGTGCACACTTCCACAGTGCATTGCATGGTTTATCTTGTTCAAAGGTTGAAGAGACTTTAATATAAATTTTGTTTAGATAATTTAGAAGTGTATGTAGTAAGTGTAGTAAGTGTTCGTCGTATTGATTATGATGATGGTAATGCTTCATTTCAAATGGCGCTCAATGCACAGCGCTTACAGCATGTGTGCTAGTATTAATATATGTATGTGTATGTGTATCTATGTGCGTCCTGATTTGCATTCAATTCAAGAAGGGACGAAGTAGTTCATGTTTGGTTCAAGCATGAGAAGGAAGACACTGAATTCGGAAAAGCCGAAACTGTTTGTGTTTGTATGTGTATACAAAAAGGAGTGATGGGGTGGCGAGACGATGGTGATGGTGGTGTTATTATTATTATCGTTGCTGTTGTTGTTATTGTTCGTGTGACAACTGCTGTTGGCAGCAAAATGTTCAACGTGAATTTATAAATACTTAAGTTTATGTATCTATCTCTCTTGATTATACGAAACCAACGAGAAGTTGATGCAAGCGTTGAATTTGTTTGTATATGTCGGTACGTAGTAGATTTGCACATAGCACCAAAATTGCCGATTTATTTTTGGCAGAAAGTAAAATGTGTGTAAGAGTGAGCGGGTGCAAGAACAGATGAGGGACAGATTTGTAATTGGAGATAGCTTTACGAGCGCAATGGTATTGGGTTTTGAAGTTCTATGTTGTTAAGCATAAATTAGAAAACTAATGCAGACGTCCGAGAAGCAAATTTAATTAAATATAGATTTGCATATTTATTTCTTATGTATTCTATAATTATGTATAATTACATATCCAGCACACATAGAGATTGGTACATCGTGCACGATGTAAAGCTCTTTCCATCTTCTCTTGTACATTCTGGCCTACTTGGAGCATCTCTATTTGAACAGAATTGCTCAAATAATACATGGTCCTTGTATAGCGCACAGTTGGGCAAAAACTTTTAGCCGATAAACACCAAAAATACCAAACGCCAGATTCGCCACACATCGTATCGATAAACATACAGATATGATGGAGTTAATCAAAACTTTGACTTCAGCCTTTTCTTTTCAAATTTCACTCCAGTTCAAAGGATTTCGAACGGTATGCAGGTCCAATAGCATTCAATTTCATACATTTTGTCTCAGATTACGGACAAAATTTTGTATAAATTACATTTCGGAAATTGGAATAATTGTCTATTTTTTTAATTGCACAATTAATGTCCAAACACTACACAGAAAATACAAATTCATAAAAAATCCATCTCTTCATGAAACAGTCCCATCTGTGACGAATTGCTTCTGACTTAGTCGAAATCAGAATGATATTTACATATATTCTGTTTTATATTGTAAAATATTATATTATTTGTATAGAAATGTTGATCATGGAACTACTATTTACTAGTTCTATACAAATGGACGAGAGGCAATACCGTTGTCACATAGGAGCGAAGTGGCAATTTGTGTCGGAATATGAAAAGCGCATCTATCTTTAAAAATTGGTTTGTGATTTCAATGTAAGCTAAATTTAAACATACATTTATTTTCAATATAAAATAGGTTGCTTTGATTTTTTTAAGAATGAATTGAGCAAAATCAAGAAAATAAATTTTGTTCGGGTAGCTTTTATTTACGGTTTAATATTGTATTCACGACTTTCCATGGTTAAAAATCTACCCATTCGATTATAAAAGGACACAGAGAGTAAAGAGGGTATGTATTCAAGACATAGCTTTTGACCTCAAGGGTCTAGAAGGACCGAAAACAAAAATTTCAAAAATAATACCCCTTAGATCGCCAACTTCAGAGCTATGCTTCAAAAAGTGTTCCAATTCTAGTTACTTTATTGACCATTTCATTTCCTCTACACCTCTCCGTATTTATCTCTACACCACTTTTTGAGTGGTGGATTTTATCAAATAACGTTTTTCTTATTTTTTGATTATTTAGACTGTGTCGAAGTATACATAGTCTTAGTAACCGAAAAGTACGTAACAAACTTAGACTTTAATTTAAAGTTTAGCAGATTTGTTGGATATTCAGTGACCAAATCTTCTGTGCGCTCTCTTTTGCCGTACAGACTACTCTCTTCTGTTTCCTTAGCATGACCAGTATGTTCATACCATGAATATATTATCGTAATTGAGATCACATTTTATAACGAGAGAAAACTAACTATAGAGTGACTGAAAATTAGAAAACCGTACAGCAGCTAAGGATGTATGTGCAATTTCAGCAAAATTTCCTTTCAAAATTTATTCCATATCAATTGTGTATGTTTTGTGGTTTGAAAACGTTGTTGCATCTTATTTTTCGAACCATTGCAGTGTGTAACCAAAAGTGATCTTATTTTAGCCACTGAAAAAAGGTGACATAAGCACGGTATCTTCATGCACTCTTTGGTTTTTTATATGAATATGCAATGATTATAGTCAAAATAAACTAAAATGCAGTGCACCACCACTAATTCTCCGTGTATGACAAACATTTTCGGTTCTTCAATAGAAATTACAAACGCACAGCAATTTCTATGGGTTTTCATCTCACAATACACTATACTTTAAATTACCTAAAGATAGATTGTAATTTGATTTTGTAGCCTATCGAAATGCGTTAGTTGGTGCGTATAATATTTCAAACTTTTCCCCAAATACATAATTTTTTTTTCGAAGAGGACAGTGATCACATGTACACAAGTATGTGCTCAGTCAGAAAATCAAAACTCAACGATTTCTCGGTTTTTGCTCCATAACGCGATTAAACATCGTGCCGGATCGGCTCATAGCTTGAATCATCAACATTCAACAACTATAAAATCGATATTTCCAATTAATGTCAAATTAAGATTCTATTATGTATACTAAAAACTATTATGTTTTATATGGCAGTCAAGTTTTTTATGGAATGCTTGCGAAAAACTAACTTTTCAATGGAACTTGATCTCTTCAATGCATTTGTCGCTCACATTTTCCACAGAGAATGCTCATGCTGAAGTTGCTGTTTGTTTCTAAAGTCATCAATTTCAGACAATATGCATAAGTGCTTTTGCTATTTCTTTCTATTATTGTAGGATCATTTTTGATATGAACATTTTTTTTAAACAAAAACATACAAAATTGTTTTTTTTTTTTTTTTTTCAAATGACATTTGAGTTTTTGTTTTTTCTAAAAAATGTACATATTTTGAAATTTAAAAGTAAAATTTATTTCTTCTGGATTGACTTCCGAACACTCTTTCGTTCATTCATAGACATTAAAAATGAAATATTTTTTCGTCCGTTCGTTTGAAATGAAAAGTTCGTCGTATTTGAAAATTGCATTTTTTTCGCTCAGCTTTAGAATATATTATAATTTTTATAACTTTCTACTATGTTGTTTCTTATGAACTTTTAATGAAGCGGAGCAAAAAATTATATTTTGCTTTGATTAAATATATTATTAAAAAATTTCTACTCTCAATACACAAATAAGTCAAACGAACGAGAAATTTCTACGAAAAATATGAAACAAAGGCACGTTCGGAGTTAACACTATGATAAACTCAATTTTATTTCTGTTCATTCCTAGATTCATTGCAAATTTGAATATGCTTTAGAAAGAATTACTAATTATTGATAATTTCATTAATTTAAAAACATACTTTTTGTAGGAGTAAATTTTTGACGGTTTGAAAAGTTTTATGGTTTTAATGTACTTTACACAAGCTTTTGAAGTTAATTTTGAGTACATGGTAATCGTATCGAGTTTTCAATTGTAATTACCACTTAAGTGATCGTGTTTACATGTCGTTTGTAGTTTGTCTTCATAATACTTCTGAAGGCATGTATACATGCATACACAGAGAAAAAAAATTTGGTAAATGCAAAGGGTAATTTGTAAGTTTAATATTACTTTACCAAATTACCGTACG
>NW_022197544.1:10116053-10126126 GCF_009176525.2 Contarinia nasturtii
CGCCAGGTGGCATTTTGAAAAAATCGGTGAAAATTCATTTTTCTCGATTTTTGACCACTGAAATGATTTTTTCGAAATTTTTTTTGGTCATATTCGGAATCTAGGGACCGCGTAGATAATGTTAAAAAAAAATATCATCACGATCGGTTGAAAAGTGGCCGAGATATGGCCAGTTGGCCAAAAATGGCCAAAAACCTCAAATTGGCTGTTTGAGGTGTTTGTATGTCTGTCCGTAGTTTCTTTTAAATTGTGTGAAATTATTTTTTTTTCGAAAGTAGACTGAAAACTGAGCAAACTAATTTCTCAGTTTCAAAAAATTTGTTGCGTAAGTGGTTTTGGTCTGGGGTCGAATATTTTTGGGAGGCCGTTTTTGAGTTTTTCATCGATCGGACATTTTTCTGGCCATCTGTAAGGTACCACAATGATTTATACGTCGTTGGAAAGGTAAAAGACTCACCTTTCCTGATCCGAAGTCAGAATGGAAAAAATTTCAAAAATGTCCGCCAGGTGGCGTGTTATGTGGCATTTTCGGCGAAAAATGACCATGACTTTTTTCACGTGATCCAAATTTAAAAAAAAATGCGTCTATGAAAAAAATCAAAAAACTAGGCGTTTGTTAGGGACCAAATATGTGATGATTTGGCCTATGTGTCATATCTGGGAAAATTCTTTTTTTTTTTTTTAAATACTCCGAAGTTGAAATTTTTTTTTTCGGCACATTTTCAATTTTTGGCCATTTTTGATCACAGATATACGGGGTGTTCTTTAACAGAATCACGTCATTCTTAGCTTATTGGAAAGTCATTAAGGTCATCTTGATGAAGCAACAAAGAAAGTTTGAAAAAAAATTCAGCGAAAAAGGTTATATCAGAATGACTAGACCTCAAAAAATGGAGAAAAATCGATGAAAATCGAAGTTAATCGTCATTTATCTTGAAAAAATGTATGTCTTGCTTTGATTTTTTCCTCATAGATCGAAAGCGCACTCAATTTTGAGCCGATATGCACATTTTTAAAAACCATCATTGTTTTATTTGGTGAAAATTGGAAAAAGTTTGAACTTAAGCGGCCACCTATATTTTAATATCTTGGTAATCCACCGTAATGTACTAGGTTTTTACTTTTTTTGTTCATTTTGACAACTGATTTTACAAAATTCGGACCCGAGGAATTCAATGGTGGCAACCGTTTTGAGAAATTAGTTCAATTTTTGAGATTTTTCGGCTTGAAACCTTTCTTTTGGAATGATATTTCGGAAAAAATTGGCTTTTATTCGATTGCTTTGAAAATTGGTATTTGGGGGTTTTTTGGTACGAGAAAACTGAATATGACATTTATTTTATGATAAAATCAGGTCTCAACACACTTAGCGTTAGAATTTCGTCATAAATTACTAAAAAAATATTGATATAAGTACAAAACACTTCGTTCGAAGTTCTCACTGTGACGCAATATTGTAAATCTGGAAATGTTCTGATATAAATTTTCAGTGACGCGTTCGTTCATATACGCATACAAAATGTTAATATTGCGTCGCCCCAAAAATTCTAACCCAAAGTGATAGACATGTCTAATCTAGTGTCTAATACTTAGAACAGAAAATATACGAAAACCTGAACACGCTTAACAGCACAATATTTGATCTATAAACGATTGTTTCAGTGTTTCTTAATGTTTTATGCATTTATCTATGGATACAGAGGCTGCTATTTGTGCATGTTGTGCGTTATTTTCTACATCTCGCTCGTACTCACATTCAAATGTAGAAAGAATAGTAGGCTATGATATTCCTACTCGGTGTTAGCACACGAATTAAATAGCGCCTATGAAATAGCAACCGCTTTATGCATAGCTCGAGCTTAATGTTGGATTTATTTTCATATATTTTTTGTGGTGAAAGAGGCGACGCAATATTAACATTTTGTACGCGTATATGAACGAACGCGTCACTGAAAATTTATATCAGAACATTTCCAGATTTACAATATTGCGTCACAGTGAGAACTTCGAACGAAGTGTTTTGTACTTATACATCTTAATATGCGATAGCAAACGCATGGTCATTTCAAAAAATTAATAAAAATAGTAAAATTTAAAAAGGAAAATGTCTCTCTATTTCTGTTTTTTTTTTTAGACTGAAGAAATAGACAAATAATGAAGGGAATCTGAAAGTGAATAAAAAATATAAACTGCTGATAGGTAAATAAAATTTCGTGACATAATGGTAATAGGGAAAATATATACGAATATGATCATTTAAATCGTAGATGTACAATGTGTCAAAAGCAGAACATCCAGCAAAGATCCGATGTGTGTTTCTTTAACGTGTTCAAATGTGCAGTTTAATTTAATATGTTTAAAAAGAGCTTTTTGTATTACCAATTATGTTATTTTCATGTGTGCAAGTCTTTTTTTCCATATTTCTGATCCTTTTTTTTAATTTTTATACTCAATATTTGTTTTGTTTGCACATTTTGTTGCTGGGTTTGTTGTCGACATTTTACTCCATATCTTTGGTTTTCCCATTCGCTTTTCTATTTATTGTAAAATAGGCGTGTTTTCTCATTGGTCACACATTTGTCATACGAAGATGCCAGTCCAATAATGGCAGTATTTTTTGTTGTGGTTTTTGTCAGTTTTTTTTATTTCATTTTCTTTCTCGTTCGTTATTTTCATTTAATTTCATTATTATTTATCCCATAAAGCTACTGGTACTGAGAAACTTTCCATCTTGGAAAAAGAATCAGCAATATTATGGTGCTGTTCAAACTTAAAACTGATCACCTTGGCCTCGTATAAATTTTTTTCACCATAGTGAAAATTGACTTCGTCGCATGATCGTTAGTGAGAAATTTAGTTTAAAACTAGAAAAGTTCAGTACAAAAAATATATGTATAAATAAAAAAAAATTTGGTTCAATCACATTGGTGGGTGGAAAAGTTGCGAATTACCGATTGATGTTTATGACTTCGAATGAATGGGTTATGAATGTGATTGAAAATATTTTGCTAGGTTTGTTATGTTGCGGTTTTTTGCGTCCATAAATTATGTTTTGTTGTATTTTTTTAAATCATATTTCAGACCGAAATCTCAATGCAGACATGATTAATACATCCACTCACGGTCGGTATAGTCACTACGAATGAATCCAATGGTCGAAAGACAATAGTATGCACACTGTCGCATGAATGAAATCGACATTAATCCATTACAAAAAATTCGATTCGCTGTGCAAAAGCGAAAACCGAGTAGAGGATAAAAAAAAGGAATGCGACCAAAGACCGAAAACGAACAAAGAATCGATGAAAAAATTGCTTTTAAACAAAAAAGTCAAACCGATCGCTACTTAAGCGCGCGCGATAGACAAACAACAAAGTATGAAAATAACAATAAAATAACAATCCGAATGCATAGACTATTTTCGCTATTTACGCTATCCTTAACATACACTGTGAATATTTTCAAATCGATGAGATGCGAACAAGAGAGTAAGGGACTTAAAAAAAATGACATTTCATTTACGTTTTAATGCCTTTCTAATAGATATATTGCGTACTCACTTCATCGAATGTAATGTATGCTCCCTCTTGGAATGCAACGCACACATTTTCTACCATTGCTGCTGCTAGAATTTCTTTTTTTTGGAATTCGAGAACTGAAATGTTTCTACATTGGCAACGTACGCGTGTGTGAATTTTTTCAACTCGATTTTCCGATATGCGCTTCTTTTTTCTGTTATTTTTTTCCAATTTCTCTGTAGGCTTTTTTTCCCGCACCACAGTTACCGTTATCGTTCCTATTCGTGTATTTTAATTTTAAATGGAAATTTTAGGAAGTGTTATAGACTCATTTATATGTTTCGTTGTTGTCTTTATTGCTGTTACTACGTCAATTGCTTTCGTCCATGTATTAATACAGTGAAGGGGACAGAGAGAGAGAGAGAGAGAGAGAGAGAGAGAGAGAGAAGAGGAGAAATTGTAAGTGAGGGTGAGCAAAGTGTTCGTAGGTGACCGAAAAGTCGCGGAAGAGGAACGGGTAGCCGATGTTGGGCTACAAAGCGCGCATCACCGATGGAGAAATATGTAAAGTGTTTTGGGAGGATAGTATTTGTGCGGACAACGACGATATCATAATATAAGTTTATATGCAATGGGAACACTTCGCGTGTCCAGTGTGTAAGACCGTAAACTAAACCGAAAATGAAATATGTAGCAATGTGCCATGGAGCTTATTTTTGGTCGTATATAATGCATGACGTTATTGTGTGTTCAAGTCTAGGTATAAGTTCGGTTCGATTTGTATATATGTGCAATTCTTCACGTACTCATACACACTCATTGGGGGAGAGGGAGAGAGAGAGAATTACTTTTGCAAAAAATAATTACATTTGCCTTAGAAACTGAATAATACATAAATTTTTAAATTTAATGACGGCACTAAGGTGGACTAGCTGTCAAACACTATGTAAACAAATGATAAATGAAATTCAAGTGACAGAATGAAAGTTTACTATTTTTTTACTAAATTCAATATTTTCGAACTATTTTTGGTAGCTTTAAATTTTTTGGATAATATCAATCGTCCCCAAATAATACTTTTCCAACAACACACAATCAAAACTTAATGTGTAATATTTATTATGTTTGCATTGAGATAGAAAATTTGATAATTCTACAGAAATTTGATCAACTTCATAAAGTAGTCAACATTTTTTCCATTCAAAACGATCAACTTTTTTTTCCTATTTGCATACCATTTAGGTCAATCTAATAGACCAAGAGCCACTCCAACAAGTAACTTTTTTTTTTTGCTTTATGTCAGAAAACTATATTGAACCATGCAGCTAGACACACACTAAACAAATAATTTCACTTTTATTACTTCAGCCACCCACTTCGCGAAATCTGCACTATTATTCGCGGATATAAAACACATCAATTAATAAAGCGAGCTGCATGTTTGATTTTCTGGAATATATTTTGTTTTTGCTCAAAGATTCTTCGATTAAAATTTCTGCATGAAATTCCGCATTCCCAAATCAGTATAATACGCTTTTCGAAGAGTGTACACGCTCTTCTCACACTCTTCGTATAGTTTTATTCGACTCCCTTCTCACACTCTTCTCACACTTTTGCATAAAACACGAATATTGTTTTTAACTGAGCTTCAATTTTTTTCTCTAAAAAATTTTCTTTTTTTTTCTTTATAATAAATTTTTCCACTGATGGATAGTTTTTGATTTTGTTTATTTTTGACATTTTGAAAAATATGAACGTATACAAAAAAAATGAATTTGTAGTTCTGTTGTATTTTGACACAGCTGACGAATGCTATAAACATCAAAAACGTTCAAATATCAAAATACAAACATTACTTCCACTAGAATGCAGTGACAGCAGTGATAGCATTACCAATACCATTACACACTCTCTTCTCACTCAATATACGTGTTTTATGCAAAAGTGTGAGAAGAGAGTGAGAAGAGTGTGAGAAGGGAGTCGAATAAAACTATACGAAGAGTGTGAGAAGAGCGTGTAAACTGTACACTCTTCGAAAAGCGTATTATACTGACTTGGATTGTTTACAAAATCTGCATGAATGAATTATGTAAAAAAAAATATCAACTTTTTTGTCAACTTTAGTCTGAAATTTTAAACATCGATTTTTTATCATAAAATAACACTAAATTATAAAAATCTGCACTTAAATACACATATTTATTGTTTTCTGCATAAACAAAATTACATGTTTGTATTTTATAGTATATAAATAATATATTAATATAGTATATATATAAAAAACATGCAGCTCGCTTTTTTAATTGATGTGTTTTCTATCCACGAACAATAGTGCAGATTTCACGAAGTGGGTGGCTGAAGTAATAAACGTAAAATTATTTGTTTAGTGTATGTCTAGCTGCATGGTTCAATATAGTTTTCTGGCATAAAGCAAAAAAATAAGTTACTTGCTAGAGTGGCTCTTGGTCTATAACAGTAGTGTACGAGGAAAATTTTTCAGGGGGGGGTGATTTTCCAAAAACAAAAAATTCTCTAGCCAATCAGACAAATTTTCGTTTTTTTTTTGGAAGTCACTTTTTGAGGCGAAAATCCCTAGCAAATCGAAAGAATTTCCTACGCGAAAAACTCTAGCAAATCGGAAAAAATCTCTCGGAACCAAAAACCCTAGCAAATTGAAAGAATTCTCCTCAATTTTCTACATTGATGAGCTAAAAAAAAAAAACGTCTTCACTTTTTGAATCAAAAACCCTAGCAAATTCGAATAAATTTCGCAAAAAAAAATTCTCATCCAAATCACAGGGGGGGTAAACCCCCCTCCGCACACAATGGTCTATAAGGTCTAAGCGTCTGAAAACCAAAGTACGCATGCAAAGAAAATTTACTTTCAAAATATGTAAATTGTAAGATTTCTCTTAAGCTGTATAAAAAGGAATAGCATCATTCTTGTAAAGTGATAAAGATGATACGAAATATTTCATCGAAAAGGGTTCTGAATTCTCGTCATTGAATCTTAATTTTTAATTAAATTGATTCATTTGCATGCACCTTTGGCGCACGTTCGATGCTGATGTTTGCATTCAAAATAAGCAAATAAGAATATTTTATTTCGTTAAAGATTTGGTCGAAAAATTTGCATATAAATTTCATTGGAATTTTTTTCTAATTGTACCGTATTTCATTTAAAAAAAAATATATTTACTTAAACATTGAAAAGATCTTTCACGATTTTCATTCATGCTATTCAGTAAGGCTATTTATTGAAATATTTCGCACCCTTTGCATAATATTATCAATCCAAAGAAAAAGAGAAAAAAGAAAAATTATATTATAATGACTATTGAAGGGAATTTGAAATAAAAATAATCAATTGTATTGGTGTTTTTAAAAGGTTTACTATTTATTTATTTTTTATATTTATTTTATTCACCGTCTGATCACAGACTGAATTTATCATAACATTTTGTACAATAGCATTCACAATGAATCACTACCCGATCGAATATCCAGCCACCAGCCTTTTCGACTTCGGAGTAGCAGACATCGATTGTGTTCATTGTTTTAATTTCTAGTGTTTCAATACAATTAATTAGTTAAATTTTTTACCGATTAACAAATATCACATTCTCTAACTTAACAATATTATTTCTAAAAATTTGCCTCGATGCCGATTCTAAAAATGTTTCACGTATTAAATTGAAATTCCTACAAGCTACATAAAATGGCTGATTGTGTGCATAGTCCGAAGTGAATATTCGTACTCTAATTAGTTCTGTATTTCTTAAATATCTTTGGTTTACGTTATATTGCTGTCGTGTGTATACAATTTTATTTCGAAGCGAACTAGACACTATTCTTCCCTAAAGAAGGTCATAAATTAAAAATATAGAGGTATTTATACGCCTCCTCCAAAGCGGTTGAATATTTAAAACATTACATCTAAAATGATACGGTGGTAATACAAAGTTTTCGTCTCTCTGGTAAACAAACCTTAATGCCCAAATCACAAAGTCTTTTTGAATTGATTCTATTCTATCGGAGTGTATACGGTGGTATGGTTGCCATACTCGCGTACTCTAACTTTGACCTGACTAATGCACAGTATAACATTTTCGCAGATTCGATAGTGAATTTATTTTTCAGTGTGCGTTTTATGAAACCCATTGCTGCGTGTGCACTTGCTGTAACTGTATCGATGTGGTTGACAAACGTTAGTTTGGTGTCAAAAATAACGCCTAGATCCTTGTGTATGCTGATCCTTTCAAACGTATGTTGACCGTTGTCAATCGTATAATCGTAGTTGACGATGTTCCCACCTTTAGCATACGTCATCACAAAACATTTCTTCAGATTCAAATGCAGGCTGTTTTCGGTACACCAGTCATTCAATTGATTTATCGCATTTTGGAAAATGATGGCATCAATGGGCGATTTTACGGTACGAATCAATTTTAAATCATCTGCAAATAATAAAACAAGTGCATTTGATACTGTTTCGACAATATCGTTAATAAAAACAATAAATAGACATGGTCCCAATCAGTGTTTCGAATTTTTCAATGCCAATTCATTCAATTATAATTACCATTAGTTAATGTAAATTGAAATTTTCAATTTATTTTTTTCAATTCATTGAATTGAATTTTCAATTACCATTTACATTCAAATTTATAAATGAATTGAAATTTATTTCAATTGCGTGAAGTTGCAGAGATTGATGCGGCATTTGTGCATAGCTAATGTCAAAAGTGAGGTTAATATTTGAATGCGCACATTCAACAATAACGGTTGCTGTGTCAATAAGTTAAAAAGAAATCGCAGCAATGAAAACAGTTTCAAATTTTAATTTTTTTAATTTGTATATTAATATTAAATTTTAAATATATATATATTTTAATTTACATTCAAAATGTTATTATAAATGAATTGACGGTAAAAAATTGAAAACAATCGAGAGTAGTATTATGGGAGCCAACTAGAATCTCTGCAACTTCACGCAATTGAAATGAATTTCAATTCATTTCTCAATTTGAATGTAAATGGTAAATGAAAATTCAATTTAATGAATTGAAAAAAATAAATTGAAAATTTCAATTTACATTAACTAATGGTAATTGATTTTCAAATAAATGAATTGAAAAAACTAATCATTATTTCAAACTCTGGTCCCAATATACTTCCCGCAGGTACTCCTGATGGTACAGTGAACGTCCGTGACTTTCTTCCGCCTATTCCGACAAACTGCGTTCGTGATGTCAAATAACCATGGAACCATTTTATAACTATTGTTCTGTTTACAAACGTATTTAAAAAATATGAATATGAAAACGCAGTAGCGGGAATACATTTATTTTATTTTACAACAAATAATTATAAGCAACCAATTTGTAACGTTTTTCACCCATTTTAACGTTGAAAAATGTAACGCTTTGACCCATTTTGATGGTCATTTTCATGTTAAATAAAAGATAGATTATGTGTGTAGTTTTCACATTCCACAGCACAATGTACAGATTTACCGGCATTAAAATTGTAATGTTACTAACCATTACATTAACATAAATGTTTGTAATAGCTACTACAATTGTATTAGATATTATTGTAATGCTAAAAATTTGACAATACAATTGTAATAGCATTACAGTAATGCTTCGTTACAATAACAATGTGATACCCGTATTGTTAAAAATCTAACATTAATTTTGAGACTTTTCAACACAACTTTAAGTTGAAAATATATTTACAATAGATGGCGTTTATGTCTGCTCTAAGCTCATCATTGAAATTGCTCATCAACCCAATCAATTTCAATGATGAGCTTAGAGCGGACACAGACGCCATCTATTGTAAATATATTGTCAACTTAAAGTTGTGTTGAAAAGTCTCAATATTAATGTTAGATTTCTGACATTAGCGGCAGTGTTGAGTAACACATTATTATTGTAACGAAGCATTGTCAGTAAGGTTATAAGAATAGCAATAGCTATTACTGGTAATGCTAAAATCTAATATTACAATTGTAATAGCATTACAGTAATGCTTCGTTACAATTGTAATGTGTTACTGCAAAATGTAAATCTGTAGCACAATGTGAACCCGACCCAACACAACGTTAAGTTTTAATTTTGTATTTCAATTCTAGGGGAAGACCTCGTAGACGTTATTTGGATTCGGTTAAATGTGATTTGGATGTTAGAAGGTATGATTGGTGTAGAGAAACTCAAGACCTGGCTCTCGATAGGGAAGTTTGGAGAGGAATTGTTAGAGGAATTTGAGGCTAGTCGTTACGTAAAAGACCACACACTGAAAGGTACAATCGGTCTAAAAATGATTGTTGTTGTTGTTGTATTCTAATGATTCATTTTAAAACGTTTTTTAATGGAAATTATTTTTCTTTGAATTTTGTGAGATTTACTGTTCTCAATATTGAAAAATATTAAATTAGAAAAATAAAATGGTTAACATGATGGACCATATGATGTCCGACCTCAATAACCGTGTTAAATGGTGTTAGACCATGATGGACCATGATTTCTGACCTCATTTACCGTGTCAAAT
>NW_022197544.1:10126136-10205067 GCF_009176525.2 Contarinia nasturtii
GTGTTAGACCATAATGGATCATGATTCCTGACCTCATTTACCGCGTTAAATGGTGTTAGACCATAATGGATCATGATTCCTGACCTCATTTACCGTGTTAAATGGTGTTAGACCATGATGGATCATGATGTCCGACCTCAATAACCGAGTTAAATGGTGTTAGACCATGATGGACCATGATGGACCATGATAAAACGTTTTAACTCATATTAGACAACGATGGCTGTTAAACCAACTCAAAAGTACCTATCCCCCATAATTTTGGGCCGATGAATCCGAATTTGATCATGAAATTTACAAATTTTGACATACCCCATACAAATATTAAAAAAATAAAAATCGACCGTGATGGAGTAGTCCAATTTGGTCCAAAACCTAATTTTGACCTAGATCTCGGTCCAAAGTATAAGTGTGCAAAGTTTGGTTCAGATCGGTTGAAAATTGTGGGAGGAGTTAAGGACAAAAGAATGGCATTTCGTTTTTATAATATAGATGAAAGTGATTGTGATTGTGAATACAATGTTGTTTTTGTTGTTCTCATTTTGTTAGGTGAATTTGCTTATATCCAGCAAGCGATATCACTGGGATGCAAAACAAAATCGTCGTGATGCGAAAGCCGAACAAATCACACGATTGTTTACTTTCAAAGAGCAAGCCGATCGTAATCGAATTGCAGCTATGATTGGTGAAATGCCATCGCCAAAAGGACCATCATGGCGTTCGTACATTGAACATCGACTTAGAATGATGAACAACGGAATTGAAACATATTCAACCAAATAGTATGCACGCTTGAGACTGGACAAGCATATCGAATCGGTTCGTGCAATCGACAAAACGGCATGCAATCAAAACGGTTCACAATCAACCATCAATTTTCTACATGGGAGCCAGTGGATCAACACCAGCCAATTCGCACGGAAGCTGCTTGCGGCCATTATGAAACGTGGTAATTGCATCATTCGAATGGTCGATGAATCGAGGGGGAAACCACGGATTCTAATATGTGCTAATTTTTTCTAATATTTCTAGTAAAACGCCATATAACATGTACATTTGACATCTTTCTAATATGTTCTAGTTTTTCTAGTATCGAGTTCGTGGGTAACCCCAAGCGATACATGACAACATCCATTGTGTTTCAAACGATTTCCACAACAAACTCGAAGTGATCGATACAAGACATGTGTGGGTTGTGTAACAAATCCAGTTTTAGGCTTACCAACACTCATTGTAACCAATGTGAGTAAACGACTACTACAAATGCGACGAACAATTGAACGAATGTGGCGCGAGATGCGAGATATGGGCGATGTCATTGCTGCAACTCTTCGAGATGGACCGAATGCAGGTCGTTTGGTGTCAAAAAAGCAATGCTTCTTCAAAACATGGCTACCAAATGTTGCAAACGTTGAAATCGAGGAAGCTGCCGGAGCACAACCAACGCTCACAACTGTGTGGCATCGTGATATCGCAGCAGCGAAGCTGATCCTCTACAAATGGATGCAATCAATTGAAATGGATACACATTGTAAAGCAATTTTTATACATGTTATGTGTTTTGTTATATCATTATGCAGGTGAATGCGTCGTGTTCAAGCAGACAATTCATCCAAATGTACGGAGACAACGCCGTGTTGTCAACAATCAGCCATTGCCGTTGTATCAAGGTCAGAATCAGAATGTCAACAATGGACATCTGCAGCCGCAGTAGTAGCAGCCCTCATTCAACAACAACAACATCATTCAATCAAATTATATTTTAGAAATTAGTTTATAACAATTATTTTTTAGTGCGCTAGGCTTGATTAAATTGTGGCCTTGCTGAAGTACGAGTTATTTCTTGGTATAAATTGTACTCGGTATGTGGAGTTTATTGCATATTGATAATTATGAATGATCTCAATTTTTTTCATATTAATCTAATTTCATTGTTTTTTCTCTTTTTTTCATTCCATTGTGACGTTGAATATTACTGAAACTACACACAAATCCGATCCCAATTTTGACCGTGAACATATGCCTGGAATGGATGATTTTGCGCTTACAATTATAATCTCCAACCGAAACTATAGTAAATTCAATTGAAGTAACTTATAATGAGAAATGGACAGAAAAAATAAAATCAAAAATTGCCTATTTGAACAATAAAGTTGGTGTCATAATATTGAATTTCTAAAATAATGCATAAAATTACAAATTTTAGCCTATACATTTGTATACTTACAGAATTCAAAACGATTCATATACTATTGTGATCAAAAAGTACACATAATTGATTAAAAAAATTAAAAATCTTTATTTATTCTTCTAAATTCATTTCATCGCCTTCGAAGTAATCCCCTTCGGCCGCAATGCACATACGCCAACGTTTTTTCCAGTCTTCGAAACAGTGTGAAAACCTACTTTCAGGTATGGCCTTCAATTCACGTAGCGATTCACGTTCAATCTCTTCAATCGACTCGAAACGATGTCCACGGAGTGGTTTTTTGAGTGTAGAGAAGAGCCAGAAGTCACACGGTGCCAAATCAGGCGAATATGGAGGTTGCGGAACGATATGAGTTGAATTTTTGGCGAAATGATCACGAATAATTAATGCAGTGTGAGCGGGTGCATTATCGTGATGCAAAAACCAAGAATTGTTTTGCCACAATTCTGGTAATAATTGCTTCACGCAAACGACGCATAAGACTCAGATAATATTCTTTGTTGACAGTTTGGCCCCTTGGAAAAAATTCGGAATGCACCACACCACGATTATCGAAAAATACTGTCAACATAACCTTGATTTTTGACCGACTTTGACGAGATTTTTTTGGTTTGGTTTCACCTTTCAAACGATATTCGGCGGACTGATCGGCTGTTTCTGGGTCGTATGCATAGATCTAAGTCTCATCTCTCGTAATGATCCGTTTTATGCACGATTGATAGTCAGAAAGCATTTCTTGACACACATTAACACGAGGCTCTTTTTCGATGAAATTCAATGTTTTTGGCACTAATCGAGATGCACAACGTCTGAGACCCAAATGATCTTTTAAAATGGTTTGGATTGGCCCAAATGAAATGCCAGCAATATCAACAAGGTCTCTAATTGCCAATCGACGGTTTTTTAGCACAAGATCTTTTATTTCCTTGACGTGTTGTTGATTAGTTGACGTTGTTGGTCGTCCGGATCGCATTTCATCTTCTACACGTTCTCTGTCCTTTTTGAACTTCTTATGCCACTCATAAATAGTTGGTCTAGCCATGGATTGATCACTGAAGGCCTTTTCTAACATTTCACACGTTTTTATGGCCGAAATTTCGTTCCGCACACAAAATTTAATGCAAATTCTTTGCTCAACAAAATCTGTCATTATGAAAATCGCCAAAAGAAATTTTGTGTATGCACATCAACAAGTGTAACTCAACATGTGATGCAGATATTGACATGATATTTTGTACAGTTATAAATGACATTTCTACCAACCCACAAAAAAAATATTTACACGATTTCTTCATCCCGCGCATTTGAAATCATCAATTATGTGTACTTTTTGATCACAATTGTAAATGCCAAAATGAATGATCACGCTTTTAACATGTTTGTCTGTTTCTTTTTTCTTTTTTTTCAAAAGTGAAATAAAAGATTCGAAAAGTATGTTCCACCGAGCGAATGAAAATATATAGTGTAGTTTTATTTTATATTAAGATACTTGATTCGTCTTCAAGCCTTTAAGACAAAATGCCTATTTAAGTCTTCCCCTTTTCTCTGAGTTGGTTCATAATGAATTATCTTATATTCAAAACACGATCATATTCTAAGCCCGTCCAATCATAATCAAGGAAACTGCCAATTGCTCTAAATGATTTATGTATACCATTTATCAAATTGATTATTTGAGCGAGAAAAAAAAATCGCATGATCCTAAAATGAATTAAAGGATGTTGTGCATCTGAAGATAATATGGAATGGAGAAAAACCTTCATAAATAAATCGAAAACATGCTAATTAAGAAATGAAATCCAACGCTTAAAATATGTAATTTACTCTTTTTTATACCCAATGAGATGTATGTCGGCAAAAAGCACACGATCCAGAAAAACTGCAGAATTAACAACTGAAAAATTATGTAGCCGCATCAAATGACAATATTCAGACTCGAAAAGAGCAATATGACAGGAATATATTATATAAATAGGGATTAAGTTAGCCGAGAGCGGTTGAAAGTGCAACGCTCTATCATTTAAGGATGTCAAATGAACCAGTCAGAATAAAAGCTGTACAACATACCACTCTCACGATCACTACGAAAGGAAGAAAGACACTAATTGCAGTTTGTTCATACATTTTTTTCCTATTTGTGTTTAATAAATACATTTATAGCCATTCTAAAAGAATTGAAATTTTTTTGAAAGTTCCAAAAGTATGTAATAACACTTTATTTTAAATGGCATCCATTTCATTTGCGCTTATTGAAACTTCCAATCTACTATGAATCTATGTCCCCTTTCGATGATTCCTATAATAAGTTTGGTTGTTTCGTTTGAAGAAATGCCTATAACACAATAATATTCTTCTTTGATTAAACAAATATTTTGAGCCAAAAAGCGTAAAATGTATATATAAATTAAGATGGTAGACTTATGCAATTGATCGATTGCATTTTCATTTGTCCAACTTGAAAATTGGCATCAATGGAAAAGATGTAATGAAATTTAACACGACTATCTGAACATCAATTTTGTTATACTGTCTCTTGTTTTGTTGTGATGATAATTTATGTATATATAATATTTCGTTGAATCGGTTTGATCTTCAGAAAGTTCAGATAGGCATCGATTATTATTATTATCATTATTGTTGAATATGCTTTTTGTCTTGTTTTTATTCATTGATGGAAATATTTGAATATTTTATAATCATCACTATAGCATGATTCCAGCCATTTTTATTATTAATCACAATTATATTTTTTCAATTCAGTGGATCCATTTAATTTCTAAGAATTCTTTTAATAATTGATTAAGAGTCATGCAGTTATTCTGAAGCATATATAAATGTATGTGTATTTTAAAATCCAACAATATCATTAAGAATTCTTCTTTCTTTTATTCAGCCAGCAATGATTTGCTCTCTATATATAGGTTTACAAACCGTATTTATTAATTCAAATAATTTTTTTTCGGTTCCATCTCAAAATTAAAATGCACAGATATGTTGCACTTATTACACGACAACCCATACCAAGAAATCCAAGAGCTGATGCAGACATATTTTCATCCAAAATTTCATAGACATGTCCATGTTTTTGGTATATTCCGTTTTGAAAGTTGATACGTAAGTAAAAGTTACTTACGATAATAAACTAGTTTTTAATTTGATTAAGTTGGAGTGATGCAAATGCTCACCTTTGTTGTTGAATTTGGCGAGCAAGCAAGAATGGAAATATGTATGTGTGTGTAGCAGAGAGCTAGAGAGAGAGGGAGAAAGGAAGAGACGGAGAATGGACCCCACAATTAACAGAAAGGCAATTTATTGGCCAAAAATGAAATTCTTGAGTATTTCATCGACCTATTGTGCTGTTCCATCATATTTTGGCCAATCTTTCGCTCTTCGACTACCTGCATATTTGCATTTTAACATTTTGTGAAACACATTTGGTCAGCTAACAGAAATTGTGCACAGATTTCTCCGATTTTAAGTGGAAAAAGTCAATAGAAACGAACGGCTTCTCATATTTGAAATATATGTGCTTGTGCTTTGGTCGCCTGGCTGCTTCAAAGTTGTGTATGCACTGCTGACTGTATGCTGTTGTTCGATGCAATGCATTGCTTTAACCCACTGAGAACAGCGTACAGCAAAAACAAGAGAGAATGAGTTGTATTTTGTATGCTGTGCTGTGCTGTGAGTGTGCACCTAATACATAAAAATAAGATAATGGTTTGATGAAATATTAGGTGTAGCATGCTTATGCAAATTCTTACAATCAGGAATTTTGATGCAACAAACATTGCAGGCGTGTTTGAATGTACTTTACAGGCGCATTCTGCGTGTTAGAGAGAGTGTGTGTTTGCTGTTCAGCAAGCGAATTGGAAGAACGAGACAGCCAGTAATACAACAAGATGTGGGGCTAAAGAATGACAACACCGGCAGTCGCAGCAAATTTTATAGAGAGTATGCAATATGCACTCTACATATGTAGCGTGTAACGAATGTCTATGTTGATATTATTGTAGTTCAGATGTTTTGATTTTATATCCTCATTATTTACAAACTATTGTAAATGTGCTGTGAGCGCACATACGCAATCTATTGCATTAGCCGTCAACGTTTGCAATTCAAAACCGACCGAATTTACATCTTCATTCAAATCTCAAATGATATAAATACATATAAGACATATCATATATACGTAGGCGACTATGTAAGTTTCTTCAATATGTATGTTTTAGTATTGCCCGATGCAAACCATTGTCATATTCGTTAAGTTTAACATTTTGTAGCATAAACGTTCTCAGAACGTTTTGTCATTCGATCGTTATTTGTATTGTTTACCGTAACATGTAAATTGCGTCTCAGCCAAAAAATGAATTTTACTCGTGAAAATTTTCGAGCGATTATTTTTTTCCACTTTCGATTGGGTGTATCACAACAACAGTGTTTTGATCAACTTCATTTGGCCTTTGGCGATGAAGTACCAAGTCTTCGGACAATTTATAATTGGTACAACGAATTCAAGCGCGGTCGCCTATCGCTCATCGACGAGTTCCGCGAAGGTCGTCCAAAATCAGTTGTTGTACCAGAAAACATCGATGCTGTCAGAAATATGATAATGGAAGATCGTCATGTAACATATCACGAGATTGAGGCATCCCTGGGCATTAGTGCGACCAGCGTATTTAAGATTTTACATGAACATTTAGCTGTCAGAAAGATTTGCTCTCGTTGGATACCACATAATTTGACAATCGCTCAAAAAAAGGCTCGTGTCGATTGGTGTAAACAAATGCTCAAGAAATTCAATCGTGGTGTTTCAAAATCCGTGTATTTTATCGTCACTGGTGACGAATCATGGATCTACGCGTATGAGCCCGAAACTAAACAGCAGTCGACTGTATAGGTCTTTCAAAGTGAAGATAACCCAACAAAAGTTGTTCGAGCTCGAAGTGTTGCGAAGCAAATGGTCGCCTGTTTTTTCGCGATAAGTGGTCATGTGGCAACAGTTCCACTAGAGGCTCGTAAGACCGTCAATTCTGATTGGTACACCACCATTTGTTTGCCCGAAGTGTTTGGTGAAATAAGAAAAAACAACCGCCGTCGCAAAATAATTCTTCATCATGATAATGCGAGCTCTCACACATCTCATCAAACAGTCGATTATTTGACCGGTCAAAAGATCGATTTAATGGGTCATCCGCCGTACAGTCCTGATTTGGCACCCAACGATTTCTTTTTATTCCCGAGCGTGAAGAATAAGCTGCGTGGTCAACGATTTTCATCGCCCGAAGAAGCAGTTGATGCGTTCAAAACACACGTTTTGGAGATATCACTTTCGGAGTGGCATGAATGCTATGACAAATGATTCGAGCGAATGCAAAAGTGTATTGATCATCATGGCGAATATTTTGAAAAACAATAAAACCATTTTCGATGAAACCCCATTGTCTTATATATGTTTTTGAAAAAACTTAAATAGTGACCCTCGTATATAGATATTATATATAAGAGAAAAAGAGAGATAGGCTGCAGCAATAGCACAATCACATAAGCAGAACATATATAGCATAGCTCTTGTAATCAGCGGATACAATATCAACAAAAGACGAAAAGGAACAAAAAGAGAAAGACAATATGATGACTAAGACACCATCAAGTTATCATTGTCTTCGTACATGTAAGATAGTAAACACAAAATTTCCGACATAAATACAACATAGACATAAACCTACAATTAACTTTTCTTCTTTCCCGCTCTCAACAGGAGCACATAGTGGCTGACGCACTCTAATTCATTCAAGTAAATCGTTGTTGGCTTGCTTGTTCTCGTTGGGCTCAACATATAATCACATTGATCGATGTGTGTACTAGTGCGAGTTCAAGTGCGAATGCGAATGTGAATGTGAGAATGCGAATATGCGATTTTGCTATTGCTATTGTCATATTGCCGTGAATGTGATCGTGGACATGGCCTGGACGCATAGATAGATGTATGTAGGCTATTGTATTTAGAGCTAGAAATTGTAAACTTAGTTTAATTAATAAATTATATTCAAACTCACAGAATACAAAATTGGAATATGCAAATGCTATACACTATACTATTTAATAATAAGTACAGAGTCGCTCTCCTTTTATTAATGTTGATGCTGCTGTTGCTGTTTCGGTTGGCGTCGCCGTCGTCGTCGTCGTCGCCGTCGCCGTTGCCATTGCCGTTGGAGTTGCCGTTGCTGTGCTGCTTTGCTGTTGTTTCAAATATTATCTTTACTTCACTGAGCTATATTCATTTACACAATTTATACTCTATGGCCAATGCAAGAGTTTGCTTCTAACAAGGAACAATGTAATAGTTAAAAATGGTGGAGTTGCTTTTGAGTTTGCAACACAAATTTTTGCAACTGAATGAGGTTTGAGTCGAACGAGTGATCCCAGCAACTTATATCGTACATGACATTTATATTCTCTCAATATATTTATACACGCATACACCGATCATTTTATTTTTTTTTTATTTTTGAGTTTAGTTGAATTAAGTTGAATTTAATTGTGTGGACAATGAGTGAAAGAGTCAGGGATAGAGGAAAAAAATTAATGGCTATAAACCATACAGGGTTATTATATTGCTTAGGAATTGTATGGAAATCGAAATAGTATAATAATGAAATTGTTTGCTGCCTCGTATAATCAACAATCCGAACAACCGTCAACCACCAACCATCATCGTTATCACCATTATCATGAGTTTTTGTGTCCTGTCATTCTAATGTGCTGTACCCGCATAAGGTCTTGTGCACTGTTCATATGTATTTTAACAATTATACAGATTTTTCTATTTATGAAAATCATAAAAATCACAATCAAATCGGAACAAAAAAAGCACAAAAAATGTTTGTATCACAATACAAATGTTGCACTCTGTAGTCCGCAAAGGGACTATCATAATGCAAAGTATTATCGGTGGCCGGCTGGAGAAGTGAAGCGCGTTCAGTTTCGATGCTACGAAGCATGCCACTCCATTTCATTTTAGCTTCACCGAATTATGAGTTTCAGATCGGCCAGTTTCTAAAGTCGTCTATCTTGGATTGAGCTATAATTCAACGGAATGAGAAATTTTAATAACTTTGCATGTAAAGTAAATGCCATATAGTTTATATATGTATACTTTTGTTCATTTATACAACCAAATGAAACTGAAAGAGAAAGAGAATTTTGTGGGGTAATGTAGTATAGTTTTTGTTGACTAATTTGGTAGCCGTGTACTTGGTTTTGTGAACAGAATCGTCCTACAGAATAGGAATTCAGGGCTCAAAACAATTAAACTTTGACATTTAATTCGTTTGATATCTTGAATACAATGACAATAATAGTTGCAACGATACGATTGTGATTGGTTTTCAACTCTTACGGAAGTTTGCTTAAAATGAGCCCTGCATATTTGTTACATTACATACCATACATCATGACTATTTTTCATGTATTTTATGTCATTGCATTGCATGAATGCATGAAATAAGTACCACACAGACGCACGCACATACCTCCTTTCACTTTGCGTGTGTGTGTCTTCTTCTCCCGTTCATGAATTTGTCCTGAAGCAAATTCTCAATTTCTCCCATTTATTAAGCAATAGAGATAGAGAGATACAATTTCAGAGCAATACATACACTTACCGTTCGTTTCAATCACAAATAAGCCACCTCGCAACAGATCTAATCCCATATTCAAGTTTTCACTTGACTACAAGACTATAAATTGCCATTTTGATGGATTTACAAAAATTATTGCATACTTGATGCGAAACACCACAATGATTTGATACCAACGCAGTTTGATAATATTTTCTACATACTTTCTTGTTCAATTCAATTATCTCCTGAGAATCTGAGCTCACATATTATATAAATGTATTGGACATTCATCATCAAAGAAAATTGTTTTTTTTTTATCGCCTTCTTTGAGAAATTTTAAAAATAATATGGTTAAACACAAAACCATTAGTTCCAAAATTGGGTAGAAAATTCAGTTCATAAATCATAAAAAGGATGAATGTAAAACAGAATACCAAATTAAATACAATAGCAATTTTGCAGAACCTCTTCATTTGGTATCAAGAATGATAAATGGATCGCTATTTGACTCTGTTTATACATCATCGTCAAGCGTTGGATGTTTTTTTAAATGTAAAACGTCGTTATTAAGAATGCGATCGGGTAAACTAATGCACTTTTCGATCATATTTACTATTATAAATACATACTAATATATGAGGGAAAGACATGTCAAGCAAAGACGGGAAAAAAATTTATCAAACACGTTAGATGGCGTTAGTTTAAATGTAAATTTCTATGTACATACGGTGGCGCCGCCCTACAGCAAAAATTACTGAACTATAGAGTAAGGTACTATTGATGTCCATTTTGGTACTAACTTAAAAAATAAGCTTCCATCTATAAGAAGCCTTATCTCATAGAAAAGGTATAATATGCTTATATTCACAGTTGACCTAATTTGATTTATTTTCAGTGATGGTTTTTTCCTATCTGAATAGCGCTAGCTATTCGCAGCGTCTGAACAGCATTGCTGCCCAGATGCTGAATCGAAGCGGTTGCCGCACGCGTTTTGTACCACACAACATATTGTCATATAGTCTAAGTAACCAGTGAGCTCACAGAGTATGATACACTAATACCATAGTCAGTATACAAACGCATGTCGAACAGAGAATGAACGCGAACGTATATGCTCTGTGTGGTACAAACGAAGTGTGTTGCGCGTGCGGCAACCGCTACGATTCAGCATCTGGGCAGCAATGCTGTACAGGCGCTGCGAATGGCTAGCGCTATTCAGATAGGAAAAAACCATTACTGTTTATTTTGCATTAAGAAAAGAAGGTATGATAACAATTTCGTATTGTATAGCTGCCAATTATAAAAAAGTATTGATATATGATTCGTTAATTTTAATCAATATGATTGAATGGAAATGATGAAAGATCTTAAGTGTGTATATTGGGTGTATGCATTAATTTTGATCGCTGACAATTAGATGTCTCCACTTAAAATTGTGTGTACCTTGACAGGTGAATCCAATTGCATTTTGTACATGTGACATTTGCCAATCTAATTCAGAGCAGAAAGATTTATGCATCAGAAAACATCAGAAGCATTAAATATATGCGAATCAGTAGTTTTAAGACATTTATAATGAGGTAAGACCAAGGAAATTTTGTGCCACACCAGCTGAATCCAAAAATAGTTGTAAGACGTTGACTTGTTCCGATCGATGCAAATGGGCCTGGCCGACGTACGCTTTCGAAATGCTGAAGAAGTGGGAAATTGGATCGATGAATGGATAGCTTCAAAAGACGAGGAATTCGTTCGACGCGGAATAGATAAGCGGCCAAGAAGATGGGAGGAAGTCATAGCTAACGATGGGCAATACATTGGTTAATGTACTCATTCATTATGTTATTCAAATAAATATAGATTTTCACCAAAAAACGATCAAAATTAATACATACACCCAATATCATTAACAAAAAAATTGGTTCAGAAGAGAAAACTAAAGGAGTTGTCATACTCTCCAAGAAGTAAAACAATACACTTAGTTTAGATTTTCGACTTGGTTGTAATAGTTTTCAAGACAATGAAAAAACATTTTAGATTGAGTTTGCAAAAAAAGCAACAACAGAAAACTATAGTGAATATCGATTTTAAATAAATAGGGAACGAATCTAAAAATCAATTTAAATCTAAAGAAGGAGAAAATTGAAAATCAAATTTAAATTTTAATTGACTTTCATTTTATTTTCAAATTTAAAATGTAAAGCATACTACAATGTCATCAAAAATTCTTCAAATGTAGAGGTAATAACTGGATTTAGGTATATATAAAGATGCTGGATAAGTTTCTTTAACACTAAAATGAAAGACTGCATAATTCCATATTTTAAATGACATGTCCATTTTTGAAATAAGTCAGAAACGTGTATATTCTGGTTTAATATGTTCTGTTCCATTTGACGGTTTTTTCGTTTGTTCGTTCATTCATTGGTTCATTTTAAATAAATTTAATGAATTTGCATGATATAATATATAATGAACAATGAAAGTGTTTGTATTTGCATGAACGAATGTTTAAGACAATTTTTGGCGTACAAAACAATCAGGCAATATACACAAACGCATTCTTACGAAGAGAGTGAGGAAGAACATACCATACATACACACACAAACACACCAAACGGTTCTCATACAATGCGATGACGCAATAACCCAAAACCACATAACGCAAATCGGAGACATGGACACATGCATCTCTTGTCCGACTTCTATTCTTCAGAAACGGCCGCCACTCTTGGTGTAATCGCAGGCTATGTCAACACCAATTATCGTGCACTTTCAGTATTTTACTATGATACTACGCACGTGAATGTAGTGTCTCTTCATTTTTGTTTCACTGAAAAACGAAGATATTCATCAAATGATAAAAGTCCATATTGAAATGCGAACCGGCAAAAGCCTTAGTCTTATGCGCTACCCAATTGTACATTGGCAGAGAGAACAAGGATTGGCGGTCAATTCTCCAATACAACACAAGGGGTTGAAATGAAAAGCGATAGACGAGAAGTGCTGTGAAGCATTAATTACATGAATTTAAGCTCATTTACATATAAATGAGACAAAGCATGTTAAAGGCTTGAGGTAATTATAATTATGTACAGGCGACATTGGGCACAAAAGGTTTTAAAACATGTATTTGTGCTCATGTACTGTACTGGGACAATATATCGAGGTATCTTCGAAGTATCTCTCTCATATTCTCTTTTCGATTCTATTGCCTTTCCAAATTCATAAACAATATAAATATATAGAATATTCCGTTGGCATTCGATTTGCTACGATCGTTGTCACACAGATGATGAAAAACAAGAATATATAATTTATTGTGATTTATTATCAACAAAGAATAAATTTTATGGAATCATAATAAATAGGAAATTAACATAAAATATTATTAAATAGTACGCTTTGTATGTGATGTGAAATGCCAAACAAGGGCGATTTCATAAGTCAAGTCACATTGGATTGAAGGGGAACGAACACTCAATATTCTCTTTCACAACGGTGCAGTGTGCACACAGCACGATGCATATCACATACAATCAACATCGCTATTGTGTCCATACAACGTGCATTTGTGGCGTTATATCATTGAGACCAGCGTAAGAGCCATGGAGAACTTTCCTGCATATTTAACTACTCTCACTCTTACTCTTGCTGTCACTCTCATTGACTCAATTTGAACTTTTCATATCACTTGGCCGCGCCGATGATGTTTAATGATAATTAGTAATGAAGCGAACTTTGGCTAACCATATTTGGAAAATATTTACAAATTCATTTTTTTTCTGTGGCCGTTATTTATTGTTCATATAAATTTATGTGGTCAAATGAAATAATTTTAAATGGTAAATTCGTAATTGAGTTGTGTTTAAAATTATTTTAAAATTTACATTTCTAATATTGACTAGAAATTGATTAGAATTGTGTTTTCTATAAAGAAAAGTCAAGACAATACATTTTCATATAATTTTATGCGTATTTGTCATTGTGATGGACATACGACTCCAATCCAAAGGTTTAAGTTTACCTATTGAACAATCAATAAAATCAAAGGTTTTTAATGTGGAACAATATTTTATGAATGCAAAATAAAGATGTAAACGAATGCTTCCATAGAAAAAGTGTTCGTTCATATAATAATTTTCTGATTCGTGTTCGTTTGTATTCGTATTTGTATAATAGGAGTAGGGCGTTCGTTTGAATTCATTCATAGAAAAATTCTGGTTCGTATTCGGTAGTATTTATGACGAATATAAACGTTCGTTTACATCTCTAATGCAAAACAAAGAATTTCACCTTCGCTTCATATCATGATCAATATTTTCGGCCCCATTTGATAACATTGATTATGTTTGGCAGATAAAGTGAGTCATATTATTCATAACAATTTATGTTTTCAAATACTATGTTTTCATTTCGGGTTAGTTTTTTATGATTTTTAAATATTGGGAGTGTGTATTAATTTCCGGCCTTATCATCATGAATCACACGTCCCCATATTCTTCAATTTTGAATATACATACAATATTATTGCTATTTGTCAAACTAAATATTAAAAAACTCAATAAATTTCAGCCTCATCAGTTTCTGTATACTAATAATTAATACTGAAAACTTCCTTTTTCATCAACTATGCCGAAAACTAATGTAAACTCCCAATACAAAATAATACAATACTATTAACCTGGACAATATTAGTTTTTTTTTATTTTAGAATAAACCAAACTTTATAGCATTATTATCGCACACAAACACACTCTGTGATATTCATTTTGTTGTTTGATTAGAAATTTTGCATGAGTATATCACAAAGGAACATATAGTTTAAATGTTATTGTGTAATCTTTGCTTGTATTGTGTTCCATCTAAATATTTCCTAACGCCTTTTTTGAATGAATAGAAGCATTTATTGTTAGACTATTGATGCTTATTTCGATTGCACTCTGAAAAAGGTTCTTCGTAAAGATTGAAAACAAAGTCAACATAAGGTTATATTGTCTGATGTGCGAATTGTTTGGAATTGACTTTCCACCCTTTTTATCACCAATGGTGATTGCAATCATGAAGATTCTGTTGATTTTCACCCGTTACTTGTCAACTATGCGGGGCCATTGTTTGCTTTATACGGTACTAATTCGCGTTTTGTGGGTGATAAAAGGGTGTTCATTATTATTATTTTCCATCAATATTTTAGTGGTGAACGGAGAACCACTTGACCATTATCTCAGAATAATAATAATATACGCAGAGATAACAAATAATTAACATCGGATGGGTTGAAAAAAAAAAACTATTGAAATTAACTTTTATTATAATACATTTGGGAGATAAAAAACGTTGAATACATTGTCTATTTTCAGAAGAATTTATGTCTAAGTAGTGGCAATGAAGCTTTATGCGAAATGTTCCATGCGTATAACAATTTTTTTTAACAAACAGGGTAAATGCTTTATCTCTTTGAAATGTGGTCCTTTAATGGATTAAAAGAACAGAACCGATCGGAAGAAGAACCCATTTACCATTTTCCGTCATGATTATGTGATCAAAATATCAAAAGTATTGATTTCAATCTCCTGTGCCAATTGTGTTGAGAATGAACATAAAGATAAATCGTAAAATAGCAAACAACTACAATAGAAAAAAAAAACCAACGAGTAGAAATATAAGCCAGTATAACTGCTCTAGAAACAATGAGCTTCACGTTCCTTATTCCTTGCGTAAAGTGGTACATCGAATTGCTCTGACTGACCACGCTTGTTGCCACGACCGTGCGTGCAATTGAATAGTGGCGGAATTTTACTATCCACAGTACAGCCAAATATCGTGCAGTAAGGTGCAATTTTTGAAGAGAAAGAGCAAGCATACTACAAACAACAACAACAACAACAAGAAAAAAAACGGAATATCAACGGAACAGATGTTTGCAAAAAGACATAAAGCGTTTGTGCGTCTGCACATAGAAGGAAAAGGAATCTCTCACACTTTTTAAAACTCTCATTGGTGTAAAATGTCAGTGGCGAAAACAACAAGTTATCGCTGACGCAAAAAGTCGTGTTGTTTACATATACAATATATACATAGGCAATTCGGTTCTACTCTTTAGTTTATATCAGATTTTGTAGGATGGGTAAGTTTCTTTCACTTTGTAAGGATTATTGTAAGTAGTCGATATTTTACTACATTTAAATCAAACAAATATAACAATTCGTTGAAAAAATACCGTATGCTCGTTCTTGAGATTTTCAATTTTGGAACCATTCTCGAGCTGCTGTATTACCTATAAGAACCTAAAGTATTTATTGGGTGAAGCACTTGTATGTATCTTTCTATCCAAGCACTGAATAGTATCGACACATTTCGAATATATAGATGCTTGTTTGAGTTCAGGTTGTCCATAGAACAAAAAATGTTCTTGCAGGAATCAAACTATTGAGCAACTAATAATTGAACATTGAGTGAGAAGGATAGTTACTTTATTTGATTTTGATAAAATTCTACGGCGGACGTATGCAAATAATCATTGTATTGAATATGTTGTAACGGAGTGCAACATTAAAATAACAAAAGTTTGCACAGAGTTGTTGGTTAATTGATATGACATTTGGTACGTTAGTTTCTTGGCATATGAACGAAAACTTGAACGAATGATAATGAGGCAGAGAAGCATACGTCCTCAGCAGGGGTCCGAGGGGTCCGATTACCCCCCCCCCCCCTGACGAAGTGTTAACCCTTGAAAATTTTCAAAGAATTTTTTCAATTTCCGCCAAAAAAGTGAGGACCTTTTTTTTCTTTTTGCTCCTCAGTTTTGTGTTCAATGTAAGAAAAATTCTTTTAATTTGCTAGGGATTTTCGCCAAAAAAGTGAAGAGCAAAAAAAAAAAAACGAAAAAAGTATACTTTTCGCAAAATACACTTCAATTTTTAGCTTACCCCTCTCAATTTTTTTCAATTAGACCCCCCCCCCCTTAAATTTTTCCCTTGAGGCCGTATGTGAGAGAAGACAATGAATGTTTTATTGTAAAGACCAAAGTACACCTATATGTACGATAGACAAAAAATATAAATAAATTAAACTTTAACATTTAAATAGGCAAAATTATATTAAATCCTGTTATTCGTTTGTTATGAGGCATTGAAACTGTTGCAAGCATAAAAAAGATTTCAAAACAAAACGGTCACATGTATCTACATACCATCGAGGAATTCAAAAAACAACAACAGCAGCAACAAAAAATAAAGTACACACAAGAAGCACAAGTCCAAAGCCAAGTGATTGAGGAAGCAACGGCAGCGGAGTTCAATACACACAACTCAAAATCTGTATAACCGAAATAAAAAGGCAAAGCATTGATCACCGAGAACAAATACAGCGTGCATGGAGCAGCAACAACAGCAGTACAGCAGCACAGCAATACATAGAGGCTTTTTGAAACGGAGCAACAATATGCATACATATATAGCCACGCATACATTCATCTGAATCGAATGTACATACCGACGGAACAGCTCTTGAAATTAAAAATGGGAAAATAGAAAATTATGAATCAATGTTACAGTCAGTTAACGACGCCACGTCAAATAGAACGGATGTGAATTTCAAATTCGTGTGCTTTTTTGTTATTGTCGTCGACATCGTCATACTGTCATCCACTTATGTGTTGTCGTGTTTACTTTTGTTATTTTTCCACTGTTCATTGTCCTATTCCTGACTCTTGATCGCTTTCAGTCTTTTAACAAATATCTGAAAGATAACGGGTGCACAGTCGAAAGAAACGAGATATTTTCTCTATTTACCAATTAATTAGATCACAAGATTTATTAAATTTAATCGTGATCAACGGTAACTCTGAAAATACGGTCTTCAGTCGATTTTATTCATACATGAATATATAAGTGAGAGAATGTATGAATGCCGAGATAAAAAAAAATAAAAATCAAATCGATATTCGGCAATAAACATTATACATTTTACATGTCTTATAAAAATGTGCATTAATTTCATTAAGACCATTGACATTTTTGTTTGACAAACATAATTCGAAGTGGAAATTTATGGATTCGTCTCTAATTCCAGTATGATATGAGGCAATTTGCATAAAATGTAATTGAAAATTTAAAGAAATTAAAAAAACAGACAGTAATTATAATATATATTAGATAAAAGATAAATTAAAGTGAAAACAAATATCTTGCATGTGAGTGACTGATGAAGAGAAATAAAATTATAATTTTGCATTTTAAATGGAAAAACTAATGAAATTCGCGGGAAATCAATTAACCGATTTATACCTTTTCAATACAAGTAAACACATTTGATCTATTGTTTGTTATTGAATAGAACAATGAAGCCGAATCTCGTCAATAAAATTACAGCAATAGCATTGTGTCAATAATGAGGAAGTAAATAAACCAATGAACACATTGATTGAGATACAGTCCGTTTCCCATAGTGTAAACGCTCACATTTTTATAGAACAGAAAATAGTGACCATTTGCAAGTCTTACACTGTTTAATTATTTCAACGAAAAAGCCAAAGCGGTGGTAATTTTTTTTGTTTGAGAGAGTGTAATCAAACATAAAATTCATGGTGAACCAATAACAAAAAAAAATATAACTGCCGCTACCATTTTAACACAACACACAACTAAATAACAGAAGGTATATTACACATGTTACAAATTTTTTTTTCGTATAATATTATAAAAGAACTATTCTTACTACCTGCGACACATAAGTATGTCCAACAAGAGATCAAGAGTCATCCCCTTTCGATCATGCATATGAATAAGAATTGAATTAACTTAATTAAAATGGAAAAATTCTCAGAGTAGTCACTACTGAATTTTCTAATGACTTTTGTTGTTTCTGTACATCATGAAAACTTAATGGTAATTTTTTATTCATATTCATATAAAATTAAAAGAGTTTCGAACGAAGCAATCGAATAGAAAATTAATGTGATGAAAATTAAAAATTTATTTTCGGCAATGATATCCTTCTTATTTTGTTTCGAAAACTGAAAAAAAACTAATAGTATACTTTATTTGATTCGGTCATAATCAATGGACGAACCTTCCGAACTACCATTTCTTTTAGATTTTTCACAGCTTATAGTGCTTAGCAGTAGACACGATGCATGAACGCATTTAATGAATAATTGATTTGAATAAAAAAATTAATAACCCATTACTTGAAGAGACATTTCAAGACTATAAAACCATATCGGCGGAATATTAAACACAATTACTGCTTATAATAAGGCACGCATATCTACATGATTCATGGTTAAGACTTAGAACTTTTGGTATTCATTTTGAGTGGTTGGTTTTTTTTTCTTTTGTTATTTATTTGAAATAAAAAGTTCGAATTTTTTCGAAATGCGCGTAAATAACGTGTATTTAGAGAATTAAAAGATAAAAACTATAGTGAAGAAAAATCAAAAATTTATCATAATTTTATAGGGGTTGGTTGATACAGTTAAACAAGTGATAACTACTAGTGCTATATATAAAGAACGGCATATAAATGAATCAATTGACTTTTTCTATCCACCCATTCTATACCACCCAAAGGATGTCACATTTCGTGATTTCTTTTTCTTCTACATACTTATTTTCAATTGAAATGTAATTAAAATTTTGAAGAATGATAAAAGAAAACGAAAATTATATAGAAGTTAACAAAAAAAAAACAGATTTAACGAAACGAAAACCATAAATTCTAATTAGTCAAGAAAATTAAATACTGATAGAACACTTCTGCTTGGTCGATCATATATTAAAATAAAAAAAAAATCAAATGGCACACGACAGCGATGAAGAAAACACACAAAGACCGAAATACACACTCATGCATAAAGAAGGGAAGAACGTTCAGATTTTATTGCTCCGAAAAATCTCTTCTGAAAAGTATAGCAATCATTTATTTTTGCCAATGGACGAAATTCATCGGCATTTGAGCTAAAACGATAAGATTAGTAATATTCGAATAGTAAATTATAATAATTATTATTCCGTTTGCATTCAATTCTAAAAAAGAATCGCTGCTATGTGATTCTTTTGTATCTGTATTCGTGTTTTTGTTCTTTCTTATTCCAAATGAATTGGACATTTCATCATATAATAATAATAATAATAATAATCTTTATTCACCGCCAAATACTGGCTGAATCATGTTTGAGTTTGTACATATTTATATACATGTATTGGTGGGAAAAAGGTATGAATCAACGATGCATATTACATCTGATCACCGTTAAAAACCACATCTTTTCAATATTTGAGATATAATACAAAAAATAATTTGATCATAAATAAATAAATATTTGTAGTAAAATAAAATTTTCAAATTGCACTGGATACAATGAGTTAAGCATTAAAATAAAATAGATATCACAATGGATCACATTTGATCGTTCAAGAAAACAGTATTATGATTAGATACTAATGACAAGTTGGAAAAGTGATCATCACTTAAAGCTAAAAGACGATTTTTGAATGTTGATCTGTTCAATTGACTTGAGAAAAGTTCGTAGACTTTATTTGACATTTTGCACATTTGATTGAGTGGCACAGATAGATTGATTCTCAACACTTTGTCGTTGATCTTGAAATATTCGACACTTCTCAGGTTGCGTTCATTTTGATTTCGAGCGATTTTCATCTTCAGTAATGGGCAATGAATTTTATTATGCAGTAGATCGAATATAAATAAAATTGAGGCATTTATACGGCGTCTTTGAAGTGACTGCATGTTGAGTTTGCCTAGACGAGTGCTGTATGATGATATTTGAAAGTTGTTTGAAATATTTGGATATTCTTTGAGTGCGATCATTGTGAATTGACGCAGGCATGACTCGATTTTGTTTTTGTGTATGCCATGATACGGTAGCCACACTAAACTGCCATATTCCAAAACTGACTGTACAAGAGCACAGTAAAGCGATTTCAGGGTATGGACATCAAAGTAATTGACATAAAAGAGTGGACAAATTTACTCAAAATATACCTTTTGAATAATTACGCGACCAATTTTACATAAATAGGCAAAAAATAAATGCATTTTATAATGATTTTCAGTACACCATGTCATGTTTGATAGGATTCCGTATACTTCCAACGTTCTATTGATCTTCTTATTGTTATAGATGACCGATAGAAATCAATTTTTCTTTTAAGCAAAATCATTTCATACATTAATCAAAACTCAAAAAACATTTGTGCTACGTTACACAAATGCGCAACAATTGCATGTATATACATACAATGAAGGAAAAATAATAACAACTAAAAAGCGCTAATTTAAATTTATTCCGCGTTTGTTGTTGCTTGTGCTTCTCGTTTTTATTTTTGTTATTTGGTTAAATTACAATTTTTATTGTCATCGGTTTGTTGCCGTTCGTTGCCCCACTTGTCAAGCTAGTCGTTTTATCTCATTCAATTCATTTGTTTTGTACTTATTTATGATTTTTTTCCTTCGTTTTGTTGCTTCTGTTTCTGTTACTGCATAAGCGATATGTCGAAGAGAAGAATGTTAAACAAAAAGATGACACAAACAATATAAGAAAAAGTATGGTTCATCAATTAAAATAATAATAACGGCCATAAACTTACTTTGTTTAGTGATTCAATTAACGATCATGGAATTCATTAAAGTCAACATGCGACCATTTTTATTGGACGACTATGATGAATGCGAAAATAGAAAGAAAGAGGCGCAGCTCACAGCAAGTATATCCCTAGTATATTTCTTGGCGTTGGTGAGAGACTCTGTGCAATAATATACTAGATATTGTCTGTCTACTAGATATTTGAATTGAGTATGTGGCCTTTGGCAAAGAGATCACGCTTCAATTGAGCATTCTAAGATTGTGATTGCTTTGTGGTTCTTTTTTTTTCTTGCTCAATCGTCACATTGGCCGTATTTCGTTCGAAAAGCACGGTAAATGTTGAAATATTAGTTAGTGTTCCATGCTGAGTTGAATGTATTCATTCATTCCATCAAAAACATTACAACGTAATTGAACAGTTCAATCAAAAAAGATACAATACAATTCTCGATACCGGCTTTTCTTTCTGTTTTTGTATACAAAACGAATTTGAACCGAGATCCACGTGCTTAACCAGCATGTTTTTCGCGAATATGTTATATATTTAGAGCCGAGTATATAAGCGTCGAGCGGAGCATTTTTCAATATGTTGCTACTCGTATATACAAAAAAAGAAGAGAAAGACAAAAAGAGCGAAGCGACACTAACAAAATTATTCAAGCTGATGTCGGTGCTGCTGTTGTAAAACGCGCTATAGATGTTCGCCATATGCAGCTGTATTACCAAAAGATACCGAGTTAGCGAGACAGAGAGAATGAGAGCGCGCAAGTGAGAAAGACCGTGTCACGGATAAACATATCACATATTCGTCGTTCTGTCGTTATGTGGAGATCGGATACAACACGGACGCGCACGAGAGGGAAAGACAAATCACATCTCTTTGTACGCACGAATATATTGTGCAAATTCGCTTGAATGCGACGCATTCGCTTTCACTCTTATTTTGCTTGGCTTTAGTTGGAATCTTGTGTGCCAATACATATGCTTATCAAATGAATAAACGACAAAAAACCTATAGAAGTAGCTCTAAGATAAATTAATTATCAATATGTCTAAGAAAATGATATAAAAATCACTTTTGCGTCTACTAATTTATATAAGTGCAGAATGAAATCGAAAAGACCGCCAAAAATAATTTGATGCGTAAACGCTGATGGTTCGCTTATATACAAAAAAGCACGTGCACCGAATTATATACCACTGATTGCGCCGCGAGCTAAGTAGTATATACTCACCGATTTGGGGATACGCAACCATTAACCAATTCCAGTCGACTATATACACTGTCACTTGAAAACAACAAAAAAAACTTTTAAATCGCTATCTACATGTTCTATCGACGAAAACTACGACAACTGCAAAAACAGCAATACCAACAACAGCCAATTCAAGCTCGACTTGAATTGTGAAAGTTCAGTGAAAGTTATTGCATAGAAAAAACTATTTCCTCTTTTATTCCTTTTTGCTTCGGTGCCATTTACTAGCGCGCGACTTGAAAAGCAAGGAAAAATGCAACTGAGAGTTTAACATGTGCTACAAAAAGCCGTCTCATTTTCATTATTTCGAAACATACATTCAGAAGTGGAAAGCACTTTCCTAGTGAAAGTGAGAGTTTTAAAAAACCAAAAGAATTGTCAGCACACCGCCATAAATGGCATGTACAATTGTAGTTTCCAAAAATAGTTCTTTCAAAATTTTTGTCATTCTATGGCAATATTCAGATGCTCCAAAATGTGAGCTCCAAATATTATACAAACGAGTATGGTACACTTTCAAATAAATTGAAGTTCAGTTAAGTACATTTTAGGTACAATTATTATCAGCCATAAAAATTTAAAAAATATCTTTGAGTTTTTGTTTTGGCCTGTTGTGCGGCAAATTGAAGTGCTCCGAAATTTGATCCTCAAATATTATACAAACGAGTAAGGTACAATTAAAAATAAATCATTGGTGTAACTAATAAATAATAATTAATAAAAATTCTTATTAGTTAGTAGATTTTTTCCATTAGTACTTTATTATTGAGTAATTCTTAGTAGCCACTAAGAAGTAATAATTATTATTTTACTAGCTACTAACAACTACTAATTATTAGGTCTTAGTAGATTTTTTATTAGAATTTTAGTAGATTTTTTATTGGAATGTTAGTAGATTTTTTATTAGAATGTTAATAGAAATTTTATTAAAATTTTCTCAGTTGCAACTTTCTCTCGCCTTGCAATAGCCAAATGACGCCTATTGATTCAATCACGATTGGTATTCGCTTACTATTCAATAGGTATCACATAGCAAGTTTATATGAAACTCTCGGAGACTCGGTATAGATCACTTTAACAGTGAAAAAAGTCCAGCTCGTGATTTAGATGATATGGAATGCGATTTTTTTTCATTCTGATTTCACCAGGTGATACAGAAAATTGAGTAGTATTTGAGAATTGAAGAGAAAAAATTTAATTATTTTTTTCATTTTTCGCTCATTTTTACCATCTATATGGGAGGCTTGTATGAAAAACACGGAAGACCGCTGAAATGGCAAACGCCAAATATATACGGACCTACGGCAGTGCCATTTCAGCGGTGTCCTGTGTTTTTCATACAAGCCTCCCATATAGATGGTAAAAAATCGCGAAAAATGAAAAAAATAATTAAATTTTTTTTCTTCAATTCTCAAATACTACTCAATTTTCTGAATGAAAAAAATCGCATTCCATATCATCTCAATCACGATCTAGACTTTTTTCACTGTTTAAGTGCTCTATACCGAGTCTCCGAGAGTTTCATATAAACTTGCTATGTGATGCCTATTGAATAGTAAGCGAATACCAATCGTGATTGAATCAATAGGCGTCATTTGGCTATTGAAGGGCGAGAGAAAGTTGCAACTGTGAAAATTTTAATAAAGTTTCTATTAACATTCTAATAAAAAATCTACTAAGACCTAATAATTAGTAGTTGTTAGTAGCTAGTAAAATAATAATTATTACTTCTTAGTGGCTACTAAGAACTACTAAGTAATAAAATAATAAAAATGATGAAACTTATAAACTAATAAAAATTCTACTAATTAGTAGAAAAATTAACACCTATGAAAAATTGTGGTACAATTAAGTACATTTTTGGTACAATTTTTTAAACCTAGTCCCAAGTTTCGAATTTCACATATGCGGACATTTGAATATACATCCAAAAATGTTATAATATTATTTTGATCTCATGTGAATCGAAAAAAGCTTTACTGAAAATGGAGCGAAGAAAGCACTGAGTCTGAACAATGAACATATTTAGATGCATAGAATCTGCTTAAGCTTTGACAATTGTACAAGTACAAAACAGGCGGCTATTCGCGATTCTAACTCATTATAAACAATATTACTGTTGTTATATACAAGAGAAAATATTTTTTGGCTGAATGCGTGTTTCTTTCTTATTTAGAAAAAGCTGTACAACTTACTGAAGACAGATCGGAGAAAGTCGTAGGCAACGTCTCATAGGTACAAGTCGTTATCATTTCCATTCTATGGCCATCAATATTTTGGAACTACTTTTTAATGAACGCATACGTTTAGTCTAGGGGGTAGACATGATTCATTTGATTCAAAAGATTCACATTGTTTAGATGACATTTGAAATGTCATTTGTGTGTCATACAAGAAATATTTATTGAACAATTAAGATTATTTGTCTTCGAAAAAATGATTTCTTGACGTTTTTTTAAATGTATTAACTCATTATTTTTTTATCTATTTTGTGTTTTTGTAGTAAATTCCAAATAAAATCAGCGATAATATTTGGAAGTTGTTGAACGATCATGTTAGTAAAACCAAAAATGATGCTTATTTGACTTTTGAATCATTTATTTGATTCACTGTGATTCACATGATTCAAAGTTTTATAATTCGTGTCTACCCCCTTGCGTTTAGTACACCTATAAACATTATTGAACCGAATTCCAATATTATATATGCTTGGACGGGCTCTGAATTTGGTGCAACCAATGTTTCGTATTCATGGGTGATAATGCTATCAAATGAAATCGATATTTTGTGTGTTTATGTCTATATATGTTACAGGGTGGCGCATATAATAGAATTTTTCAAAAGTTCATCGGATCAAAAAATAATGTACTACAAAGTTGTTCAGAATGACGAGAGAAATTTTTTAGGACCCCTGCCCTTCAAGTCCTTCCACCCCTTAAGGGGGTCGGGGGTCAAAAACCCCCAAGACATGATTTTTTTGACCTGAAACCCCAAAATTCGGAATCAGCATGAAAAACTACCTTAGAATCGATATTTTTCTCATCCACGTTTTTTCACAAATTTTGGACCAAAATAGTGTAAAATTGACTTTATAAGATTTGAGTGATCGAATTTACACTTTTTTTGTCCAAAATTTGTGAAAAAACGTGGATCGATTCTAAGGTAATTTTTCATGCTGATTCCGAATTTTGGGAAAAATTCAAAATTCTGCTCAGATAGAAATTTTTTATTTTTTACCCCCAACATACCCCCCAAAGGGTTTTTCAAAATTCCCACCCCCTAAGAGTGAGCCTATTATATGCGCCACCCTGTATATATAGACAATATATATATTGTATGTCTACATGAGTGTTGAGACGAGAAAGTGTGAATTGGAATGCATGCTATTTTAAATGTGACTTTGAATGTATGTAACAGAAACAATGCATTTAAAATCAAAATCAAATCAGTGCATATACAAAAATCGACAGATTTGCTTCTGGTTGCTATTTAATGCCATATCATTTCTTCTACTCACTCTGGAATACGAAAAAGGGAGAGAACTATCGATTCGGCTCTGTACATATATACATTCAGTCAGTGTAAAGATGATGTAGTAAGATGACAACAAAATTGCATGAATTTCAACCACACCTACATTCTTAGCACCTCTCTCTCTCTCTCTCTCTCTCTCTTTTTATGCACATAATTTTTATTTTGTTTGGGATACTGTTGGCTACGAACGTTCGTTCGTTCGTTCGTAGGCAATAGGAATAACATTTTGGTTCGTTCGTAGAAATTTAAATTTTTTTCGTTCGTTCGTTCGTAGAAATCGGAAAAAAAAATTTGTTCGTTCGTTCGTTCGTAGATTTTGAAAAATAAAAAGGATCGAGTACTATCTGTCAAAATATTTCCCCCTATGCCAAGCGAAATTAATTCGATATACGGCGCTGATGTAAATGTCACTCTGTCATTTCACAATAATACTTTTTTGGCTTGACAATATATAAGCTCTTCATTTAAAATGCATACACATTCATAATTATTGAATCGTTGAAAAAAAAACATGTCATAAAATATTTTTCTATCATTTTTCATTAAAAAATTTATTAAAAATTTTTTTTTATAAAAAAATTAATTTGTTTATAAATTACAATAATTTCAACAAAAAATGTTTCATCGATTAAATAAGAATCCAATGTAAATAGTAATGACAATGCGACACCTACCGTAAAAATGCAAAAAGAAACTTAGTTGGTATCCATTGTAGCATTTTTGTCCACCATGACAGCATCTTCGTTTTACTTGACCAATCACAGAGAAGCAAAACGAAGATGCTGTTATGGCGGACCAAAATGTTACAATTCCAAATAAGTTTCCTTTTCTATTTTAACGGTAGGTGTCGCATTGGTATTACTTTTTACATTAGATTCTTGTTCAATCTATGAAAAAAAAAATTGAAATTATTGTTATTTTTAAACAAATAAATTTAAAATATAGAGAATTTTTATGATAAACGTAAGAAGAATATTTTATGATATGTTTCTTTTTTTTACTCGACCGTTCAAAAATTATGCATGTTGAATGAAGAGCTTATATATTGTCAAGCCAAAAAATGTATCATTGTGGAATGACATAGAGTGACATTTAAATCAGCGCCGTATATCGGATTTATTTCGCTTAGCAAAGGGGGAAACGTCGTACTCGCTCCTTTCGTTCGTTCGTTCGTAGCGATTTTTTCTTTCAAATTTTCTTAATATTTTCATAATTTTCTGTGATACAGAAATTTTTTTGAGATTTTTTGACATCTATATGGGTGGCTTGTATGAAAAACACGGAAGACCGCTGGAATGACACTATCGTACGCCTGTACATATGTTGTATTTGCCATTTTAGCGGTCTTCCATGTTTTTCATACAAACCTCCCATGTAAATGGTAAAAAATCGCCTCTTGCTTGATTGACGTAGTGAAAAATCGTATCAAATCCATAGAAATATCGAACTGAAATCAAAGACGATTTTTCTTACTTGAACACGGCAATTGGTATTTACCAGCATTTCGCTTTAAAAATAGTGACAATAGTTTATGAATTATTGAGACAAAATAAAAATGGCTTGCCAAACATTTTTAATGATATATGAACAGACATCAAATAGTTAATTACTATTAATAAATCGATTATGATACAATCATACTTTTTCAACGTTTAATACTGGTCAATTGAAGAGTTTGATGGGCGTTTCGATACTCTTTTCCCTTGTTTATTTAGTATGTATTTCAAATTAGAACTGTTTTCAATAATAGCTGATTATTTTTTATTTCACGCACTAAGCATATATAGAACTTTCTGTGAAAAGAAACTTGTTATTTTGTACATAATCAATAAACACATATCATTTTTTTTCTCTATTTTCCCAACAAAGACAAGTCAATTTTGAGGCCTTTGTCAAAATTTTATGGGAACGACAACGATTCAAGGAAAACAAAAAAAAAAAAAAACAAACAAACAAAAACATCATTTAACAACGGAAATCGATTTAGCGGGAAAATTTACTAAAAGAAATTCGGTAAGTTAAGAATATACAGTAAAACCTTTTGACATTAGGTCGAGGGACTTTTAAAAAATTATTTATTATAATAAACAAACTTTTAAATAATAAATTAATTAAAAATTCAATAACGTAACATATCCAAGCTTTCGGGTTTTGTTCATTTTTTTTCGAAATTTTTGCCATTCATATTATCAAATAAAGACAATAAAGGTATTTTTGGATTATTGGATTATTGGATTAAACGGGGAGTTATTCACTCGATGCTCAAGTGTATAAAATCGATGACAACTAACGAAATGAATTATTTTTTGTAATGAAAATTATTTTGTTATTAGTTTCGAGTATTGTCTTAATATTTTGACTTTAAATCCCTCAGGATTTCTTTTAATCCATATGGATTTTTTATATAGAAAAATCCTAAAAGTATACAATTTAGTCTGACTGGGCCCACAGTGCACATACCCCTCTGGGGCTTCGTTGTAAAGATATTGCCCATCGAAACTTTTGGGTTCAAATTCCTTGGGTTTTGGTGGGTGACATACAGGCGGTCACGCTGTCTGAATTTTATATAGAAATTCATGGTTGATACCTTTTTGAATAGGTGTAATAATATTCAATATCATACAATAAAAAAGAGTAGAAAAAAATTGCAGCGGAGCCGGTGGATGTACCCTCTGATCAAAAAGTTCTCGGAAATTGTAAAAAAAACACACTCGAATACATTTTTAATGCAAATCTTTATTGTCACCTTCAAAATAACTACCATTAGAATTAACACATGCTTCCCAACGTTTGATCCGTTCATCCATGCACTTGGCATAGGCCGGTGCTGAAATCTCGCTAAGGGCCTTTTTCGATTTTTGTTTGATGTTTTCAATTGTGTCCAAATGCTTACCCCTCAGTGGCAATTTGAGTCTGGAGAAAAGAAAAAAGTCACACGGAGCCATATCTGGCGAATACGGTGCTTGAGCAATGACTTTGGTTTGATTTTTTGCCAAGAATTCACAAACAACGAGAGCCGTATGGGATGGTGCGTTATCGTGATGCAAAATCCATGAGTTTTCGGTCCACAATTCTCGTCTTTTCAAGCGAATTTTCTCGCGCAAACGCTTCATAACAGCCAGATAATACTCTTTATTGACGGCTTGACCTTCTGGCAAGAATTCGTAATGGACAACACCGCGATAATCAAAGAATACCGTCAGCAACACTTTCACTTTCGACCGACTTTGACGTGGTTGTTTTGGGTTTCGGCTCGTTTTTTTCGCGCCATTCGGATGATTGTTGGCTGGTTTCGACGTCATACTCGTAAATCCATGTCTCGTCACCAGTTATGATCCGTTTTATGAAGTTTGGGTCTTTAGACACGTTGACAAGCATCTCTTTTGCCACTGCCACTCGACGCTCTTTTTGTTCAAAAGTCAGCTCTTTTGGAACAAGCCGTGCGGCCACGCGGGTCATGTTCAGTAAATCAACCAAAATGTGTTGTACCGATCCATAGGAGATGTTTAACTCCTCAGCTATGTCTCTAATGCCAACACGACGGTTTGATAGCACAATTTTCTTCACTTTTTCGACTTTTTCCTCGGTTACAGAAGTTGATGGTCGACCAGAACGAGGCTTGTCTTCAATGGTCTCTCGCCCCTCCTTGAATGCTTTGTACCAATCAAAGCACGACGATAATGACAGCTCGGCAACGCTCTATTAGAGATTAGTACCGCTGGCAACCGTAGAACTATATAGAATCATATGGAGTCATTTGGTGGCGCTGGCAAGCAATTTTGCCTTATCGTCATGCTTTGGTACCAATCGTATGCTGTTGTTTTCTTGATGAAAATATCCCCAAAGGCTTTCTGTATCATTTTTAATGTATCCGCACAAGAAATTTCATTCAAAACACAAAATTTCAAACACACTCTTTGTTCAGTTAATTGAATCGTTGCGGCGAAAGAGTAGCTCTTATTTTTCTCCAAATAATACTGCAACATGAAGTTTTTTTCACACGGTTTATTTGTTGTAATACAACAAATAAACTATTCATAAAAAACTTTATGTTGCAGTATTATTTGGAGAAAAATAAGAGCTACTCTTTCGCCGCAACGATTCAATTTATCCATTGTAAAAAATCGAAAAACGCACTCGGATTGACCAAAACAAACCGCTGTCAAACACATACTAGTTAACATATTGCGCACAATTTTTGCACATATATCGAGGTCGATACTACCAACCTAACAAAAAAATAAATTTGATCATACCCGAACCGCGCTCGATTTAATTCGCGATTTCCGAGAACTTTTTGATCAGAGGGTAGTAGTGTGTGACTGATGGTAAAACCAAAGATATCGTATTTATTTTTTCGAAAAAATATGTGGTGCAAACTTTTTTCTTTTATATTTATTCTGGAGCATTCAAATAGCACTTATATCCAAAGTGCGAATATAAGTAATGTTCTATTTCGAAAAGTTAAAATGAACGCCATTGTAATACATGTATATTGAATTAAAGCCAGAAACTATAACTAACAAAACCATTTGCACAGTGTGAATACTATATAATGTGGAAAAAGAATATGGATTTTAATAAGAACTAACGTATAAACTAAATTAATTCGGCCGTGATTTCATCAAAAACTAATGATTGATGGTGTTGGACCAACTTTTGAATTCATTTACATAAAATTGATTGAACTTAAACATTGCAATAAAATGTAGAGGAAGAAGACTTAAAATGGCAGATGAGCGGAGAGTTGATCTGATTGTTCATTTAAATGAGTAAAGAGAAATGGAAATATGCACATCTAAGTATTTAGATTGGCTGGGGTCAAATTTGCGGCGATGATTACCAAAGGATTATACATATGTATATATATAGAATGTGTGCAGTTGAATTCTTATTCACGCTCTCTCGATTGCGTTGCAGCATTCGGAAAATCTTAAATGAGCCATAAGCTATAGTCCAGGTGAATGGATAGTAGTTTGCGAGTGTAGTTTTGGAGATAGAGAGGGAGATAGAGAGAAAGAAAGTCTCACACACCAAGATTTGACCTTAGACATAGTAAGTGTACAAGAATTCAGTTCCATTAGCATTAGTCGCCACACTAACATGTACTATACAATCTGAAACGGATCGACCAAATGAAATGTATTACGCAGCAGTTTTCGGACCATTTGGATATTTAATGCATTTATTTTGCGAGAGATATATATTTATATATATATATATATAAATATATTTATCGAACAAGAAGCAAGACGATAGATATAGCGAATGAGAGAAAGAGAATAAAACGAGGAACAAGAAACTTTGAAGTGAAGAGGAAGTTTAGAGCACAATTCATATGTATAATGCAAAATAATCTAAAACACTAATTCAAGTTTCATGTTATTCGTTTTTCCAAGATATGTCTTGTGCGTGTGGTTGATTATATTGAGCGTTGAGAGAGAGAAAAAGAGAGCGTGTCATCGAGATCCAAAGGCTGAGGTTGACTATAGCTGACTGCTTGCTTCATTCACAATTGCCGAACGGCTCTGCAAGAAACTAAATGCATACACGGAAAAGTAGAGTTCGAACTATGAAAACAGATTTATATTGCAATCTATATTGTTTGAACAAACGACGAGCAAGCATTATAATGTTTTTCAATAATTTGCTGCAGTGTAGGCAATAGGAAAACGTTTCCAGATTATGTTGTGTATGCGTTGCACAAAAGCCCGCAAATGTGTGAACTTATTAAAAAAAATTCTCTTTCTCTCTGATCATTGTTACAGCTTGATGTACTAACTAAACTATAGTCGATATATGATCGGTATATTACCATTTTAAAATTAAAACGAAAAATAATAAAAACAAAAAGTACGAACTAACGAACAAGCACAAGCTCCCTTGCCCAAAAAGTATTGTAATTTAATGTACGTTATGTCTCACCTTTAATGTACGTTATGTCGTTTTGACATCGCACCTCAACCGTATATTGAAAATCAATTAAACAACGGTGTATTTTCGATTTATTTTTGATATTTTAGCTCATGGATGACAAATTTACCAGATTTTGGTGATGATAAAGTGTTTCCTGGGCCCACCAACATCGAACCACTCAGATCTCTTTCTCTTATACGCCAATTCACAAAACGTAAAGTTGAAATATACGTACTGCAAAGTATATACACAAAATAAGCGAAAATGCTTCGGAAAATGTAACAAAATGAATTAAACATTGAGCTGAATTATTATACGCAATACGAATTAGCCAGTTAGATTGTGAAGTAAATGCTGGAAATCAGAGGATGACCTGAGGAGAGGCGAGTTGAACAACATAAGTCAGACTTTAAATTCAGTTTTGGATAAGCTGTTGCTGCCATTGTTGTTGTAGTCGTCGCTGCCGCTACTACGAAATGCTACAGAAGACCGGTAGTCTAATTCGAGGAGATTTCAAAAGAAACAGATGGAATAAAGAAGATGGAAGACATGCAAATTGATGTAAATCGAATTCTCATTGCAGACGTTAACTAGATTGTAGTGAACATGGAACTGTACAAAACATTGTCCGATGCTCAGACTATATGGAAGACACAAACACCCACACACACACACACACACACACACACACACACACACACATATATATATATATATATATACACGCGCACAACACACGCGCACACACACACACACACACACACAAACATGGTGTATAAGCGATTGTAATAAGACTATCGAGGCGAGAATTTCAAGTTGAAATTGGAATTCAGAATTTATTAATGAGTTTGTATAAATTCAAATTTAGACAAAATTTTGACCAAGCATTTTACTTATAAACGTAAACGAATAAAATCCAATTCACATAAACGCACAACACATATGTATATAAGCAACATAAAGCATATTCACAAACGAGTAGAATCGGTTTACACACTGAAATGCAAACGAATCAATGACAATGCGCAACGTACGAGTTCAGTAACACATGCTTAAAATGCAATAAATGATTTATATTTCGTAATATAAATTATGTATAAAGCGGTGCATAAAGTCAAGATCAAGAAGACATCGAAGCAAAACATCTATCTGCTACAAACCGGATCTATGCGCAGCCACTCACCGACTGCAGTCCAGAGACACATTCAAATTTTATGATAGAAACAAAACCGTGCGTCACTAATTGGCATCACAACTTGACGCAGCTTGTTCACGTGGAATGCTATGTACAAAAAATTTATTTCATAAATAAATAAGGAAAATGCCCTTTCCATCTCAAGGAGATTCACCTTAAACCCTTAGCTTTTTATCTTTTATCGGTTTTCAAAAGTTTTACTTTTTGTATATTTGACAATTGACATGTGAATGTGGACAAAATACAAAAACGTGAAACATAAAATTTGAATTCTCTGAGCCATATTTGAAAGATTTGCTTCCAGGGAAAAATTACTATTTGCATATGTGAAGCGCATTTGAGAGTATTTGCGTAGCATTTACAGTCTACATTAAGATTTGCTTCTCAAATCTTGGTAAAATTCCTTTGATTTAGGCAGGCTTTTTTCCATTGAAACTTTTAAGCTGTGGTTGAACGAAAAGAAATCGATATTCTTCGATGTCAGTTATATTAAATGACATTTTTATTTATTGTTTTCATAATGGATGTTTTTGAAGATGTTTTTTTTTAAATTGAAATAAAACCTATATCGCATATTTGTAAATCAGAAAGAATTTTGGCCAAATTTCATGAATTTCATACGGATTCAATGATCAGTCAGTATTTCAACCACTTAAAAAACACCCTTTAGTACAAAGCAAAAATACCAAATGTTTAAATGTATTGAAGTGAATCACAAAAAAAATTGAGAAAGAGTTAAAAACAAAAAGGGCACACCGAGAATTAATAACATGCGGAGAAGGTAATTTAAACGTCGTCAAATATCCAACCAGTAATTAGCAAAAGCAATTAATAATTAGTATGTATTTCTTTTTTTTGTATGTGTGTTGTTGTCTTTTTCCTTGATTCTTTAAATTCGTATTTTGTTTTTGGTTCACTGATGTCAATGTGCTCATATAATGTCTATCTATTCATACACTAACCAAATAATTCGAAAAATTATACAATCGATACAATGGAAAATGAGAAAATAAAAAAAAGTGAAACAATCGCTAAAAACTGAATAATTCGCACATATATAGGGCGTTTCAAAAGACCTCACCCCTTAAGATTGAGTTGAACGTATATGATTGGAACTGTTGAGTCGTGTTGACCAAAAGCGAATCTTTATTTATTTTCGTTTAATTTTTTAATTCTATTTAAATCAAAAATTTGAATTAATTCACAGATATACTTTTTATAAATTAAAAAAACTTGTTAGAGACTGGAAAGAATTTCTGAGAAACGCTGTATCAAAAATAGCTATTTGAAATGCAAAATACGTGCATGTATCTGTAAAAGGTGAAACTACGCTTATAAAATACCAACAGCATAACGGAATCATTTCATTGGCTCGTACTAAAATATTATCCTGAAAAACGAACAAAAATTTATATATTATGTTCCCAAATCATTTCGGACGGGTCGAAAAGACAGCCGATGACTTCAATATTTAAAAGATATGGCCAAAAACTAAGTATATACGTATAACAAAATTAGCAATGACTGCATCGATGATTTTAAGTCGAACAAATGACAAATTATTGAATCTACTTAGTTTCATGGTTGCTCATTATATTCTCAAAAAATATTAAATTTATTGAAGTGACTGGTTAGCTGGCCTCTTGCTTCACCGAAGTGCTAAAAGTATAAATTATCGTTCATTTTTCGGAAATTCTTGAACAATATAGTTCAAGAATTATTTTTTTCCCGATATGTATAAACATTTTTTCAAAACAAAACCAAAAATGATGAAATTTGCATAAAATAACAAAAAAATCAAATCAATCAATTTCAATGATAAGCTTAGAGCAGACACAGACGCCATCCATTGTAAATATATTTTCAACTTAAAGTTGAATTGAAAAGTCTCAATATTAATGTTAGATTTATAACATTACCCGTAGCGTTGAGTAACACATTATTATTGTAACGAAGCATTGTCAGTAAGGTTATAAGAATAGCAATAGCTATTACTGGTAATGCTAAAATCTAACGTTAAAATTGTAATGACATTACTGTAATGCTTCGTTACAATTGTAATGTGTTACTGCAAAATGTAAATATGTACCAAGCACTATACGGAACATTGAGAGCTCTCAAGCAAAAATGAAATGTATTGTGAAAAAGAAAACATTAAGAATATGTGCAGAACTGACCAGAATTTAAATATAAAATGCTTAAATTCTATACATTTATGAAATGGATTTTTTTTAGAGATTTTTTCGATTTGACATGAATGAAAGGAACGTGATATTAACAATAACAACAAACAAATAAACTCAGAACAACAAAATAATGCACACAGAATCGCACAAACAATCTACAAAGTCGAGGCATCGCGGCCCATTAAACGTTTTAAAACATAGCTGTAAAATACATTCGCAATCATAAATATTCCATATAATATTCCATATAATATTCCACATCTGATTTAAAATGAGCGTAATGAGCCGAGTCACATACACAATGTACGCATCTTGGTGCGAACTATATTTTTGTTCTACTGATGTTTGACATAAGGAATAACATCTGTTGCATAAACATTGGCACAAATTGATACATTTATTACAACGCAATACATAACAAAGTTAAGTTCAAAACAAATTCTGCATGTGTCTAAAGATGAACCAATCTCTCTTCGAACCATGTATCGTGTTTCATGGACTTAGTATGAATATAAAGATTCTAGAGAAAGCTAAAAGTACGGTTGTATTTCCAATTTAAATGCTCAAACCCTTCAAAATTGTCATCAAGTACCGAAAACCGGGTTGGCCAAGCAAAAATTCATTTTTGGTGATTCCATCCCCCCGACATGAAAAAAGTGACATGGTGGCGCCATGTACCTGTAATATAGTGGTGAAAGAACAAACTTTGCATGTGCGACAACACAACGTATTTGCGACCACACTGTGATAGACGATTTGTTTTTTCTTCTACTTTTTTTTAAACGAAATAAATTTTAAATACAAAAATGATGAAATCGCAAGGAATATTTCTAATTGTAAACATTTTATTTTTGAAAATAGATAAATTTTATGATCACTCTTTGCGACCACGCACATTTTGCATTTGCGACCACAAATTATTTCATCCAAGTTGATAACAACTAACATCAATAATGTGGTCGTACATGCTCTTACATGAAAATTTGTTCTTTCACCACCATGTTGTACATGGCGCCACCATGTCACTTTTTGCAATACACTGTCATGTCGCAGATGGGTGATTCTTATGGTTACAGCACATCCAAATGTGAACCAAAACAATAGACTTAGACACGATCATTAGGAATGAGCAAAATAAGTTACGAAAAAGTTCCAAAGGGTGTCAAGAATTGGGAGATTACTTCACCCTATAGCATGTTGCACTGAAAGAATCATCATTTTGGATAGTGAAACATTCATCGCCAAATCGAACCATGAATCAAATGCAAGTGTTTTCTTTTGCATTGATTATGTTAGGGCACTACTATAAGGCTAGAGACGTCGACAACCCGAACTTTGATAAAGAGGTGTTTGTATGGTAGGATCTTCTTTGGAACGTTATTTAGAACCATTATTCGAGAATTTGGTGCTGAAAAGTAAGGTTAAACCTCCATTACTTGCTCTATTATCAACCAATTATTGCTGGAATTGATAGAATTCGTTGAGAACTATCTGATTATAAATACGCAAACATCAAAAGTTTTGTACCCCTCCTGGCCACAATTTTTATCGGATCGAATTTTAAGCATACCGTTGGAAAGGTATTGACGGTATCCATCTGCATCAAAGTATAAAATTTCGATCCGATCAAAATTGTGGCCAGGAGAGCGAAAAATGTTCATACATGATTTTGGAATAAAATGTGTGTAAACACGCTCGCACATTGCACATTGCGTGAACCACAAATCGTTGTTGTTGTGTATCTTTTTGAAGAACAAATCAATTCGCACTTGCCATATGTCCAGTGTGAATTGATAAGGGTAACGAAAGGAAACACAACAACAACGATATATGGTTCTTGACCACACAAAATTTTGTCGTAGGTCGCTTAGGCGATTTTGCTTTTTTCTCATTCGCTCTCTCTCTCTCTCTCTCTCTCTCTCTTTCATTCCCACCCTATATCATATACACAGAAAAAGAAAGAGAAAAAAGAGAGAGTATGGAAACTTATTCAACCCCAATGGGGAAAGTGAAACGTTAAACTATATGAAATGTGTACACACTTCTGTAACGCTAATTTATATGGGAAAGTGTACACAGATCTTGAACATATGGATGCATGTATAAATAGTCACTTTTGAAAAATATGCCTCAGACACACAAAAGATACCTAACCTCAATATGAGACGATTTGACATAAAATTCAGTTTATCCGAAGTCTCATTCATTTTTGGATAAATTTTAGTAAACAAATTTTTTTTTGTGCGTTATACCGAGTCTCCGAGAGTTTCATATAAGCACGCCATATAGCAGCAGAAAAGACAGTTGAAAATATGTAAAAAAAAATTCAATATTTTTGTGCATTATACCGAGGGTTTCATATAAGCTTGCCATGTAGCAGAAAAAAGACAGTCGAAAACACGAAAAAATTTTTTTTCGTATTTTCAACTGTCTTTTCTGCTGTTACATGGCAGGCTTATACGAAACTCTCGGAGACTCGGTATAATGCACACAAAAAGTGAAAAATATTTTTGTCGAGTTTTCGACTGTATTTCTGCTGTTACATGGCAGGCTTATATGAAACTCTCGGAGACTCGGTATAATGCACACAAAAAGTGAAAAATATGTTTGTCATGTTTTCGACTGTATTTCTGCTGTTACATGGCAGGCTTATATGAAACTCTCGGAGACTCGGTAAAACGCACAAAAAAATTGAAAAAACAAAATTGTTTACTAAAATTTATCCAAAAATAAATGAGACTTCGGATAAACTGAATTTTATGTCAATCGTCTCATATTGAGGTTAGGTGTTTTTTTTTGTGGAGATGTCAAAAATGGTGAATTTGATTCGTTGTTGGTTGATTTTATATTAAATCTACCAAAATTGAATTAAAAATACCACATTTTTTCTCTGTGTGTGGATATATGCGAAATAGCATGTCTAACAATTACAATTTAGATTAATCAGTTGAAAGCAAAAGTCTGTATAGCGAATTTCATAAACACCGATAACAGTGCTTTTATATTAAAAAAACATAAGAATAGTCACGAAGATAATGTTGAAGAGAAATACACCTAGAATATTCATATTAAACTAAACATTGGCATTGTTAATGTAATAATAAACGAAATATTTTATAACAACTAAATTAGCAATCCTCCTCACTACTTCAATTGTACGGCTGGTAATATAAGAGACTTTAAGCAGAAAAAATCTTAAAAGTGTCTCATAATTTGTATAGGATTTAAATAAGATGGAGACGGTTTAAAAAAACTTAAAGTCACTTTTATTCTCAGCCGATCAATTGTGTTCCCATAATATCTCATTTACTCTTATGTTCTCGGTTTTCAAACATCATTATGGGCATATATTTTTCTCAGTCACATGTAAAAGCGCGTGGTATGTAAAATACGTCTTCTTTTCGTGCGTCGAATTTGAAATCTGCTAATGCATGTACTCAAATAATGTTCCGTATTTGTTACCGGGCGTTCATTATTATTCAAATGCTCAAAATTTGACAAATATCAGTTTTATATAATTTATTTTTGATGATTTGTTTTTTAATTATTTATTTTTAAATATTTACAAATGAAAAAAATAATGGACGAATATTGCTTCAAACTCACTTGCATGTTGATTAATTGGTTTGTTGTGCAGTTTAAGTAGCTCAGTTTTTTCTTCTTTTCATTTTTATATAAAACTTCAAAACAAAGTCATGTTTGGCGTTATCTTTAACATGAAGGTATGAAGTGAAAAAAATTACACAGCGAATAATCGTTTTTTCAACATAGCCATTGCTCGAAAATTGCTAATTGTAGTTTGAAAACGAGCAAAGAAATACTTCCGAGAGTTGATTACATCTGAAAATATTTTCAATCATTATCATCACCATCATCACCGGGCTCGCACAAAATGATTTGGACAGTAACCATTTTTTTAATACTGTGCAGCGTATGCACTGTTTGCAAAAATAATAATGAGAATTTTAACCGTCATCAATCAAAATAAATGTATATTTTACATATGTATGTTGTTTTTGGATTTGAAAAACATTCGTGCTAATATGAAAAACCACATTGAAGATTCTTTAATAAAGAATGAAACGATTATGTTCAAAAACGATTGTGTTAAGAACAAAAATCGTTTATTCGTTTTAAGAGAGTGTCGAACAAATTCCTAATTTAATATTTGAAAAAAAAAAAAAAAAATTGCTTCAAATTAAAAAAAAATGTTTTGATATTTTTTTTCTTTTCTTCTGAATCGTATTTTCTAGACGCTGTCTCAGGATGAAAGTCTGATATGGCCGAAGGTATTGAAGAAACTGAAACAAATAGCAGTTCAGGTGCTGGTGATGCAACAACAAGTATGCTTAGCGCAGCAATGCCATGCGAAGTACATGAATTTGACACATATCATCATCAGGCTATCAAACGATCCGTTTCGACATCACCAACTCCAAAAATAATGTCACTTATGCAGCAGGGCGTTCGAAAAATTCATGAGCAATCTGGTAAATTTGAATCAATGTCACAATACTTACAACAACATCACATTCATCAACCACGAAAATCGATCGCAACAAAGCGTAAACAATCGACTGACGATGTCGAAGTGGACAGCCCAAAACAGCAAACATCACATCATGATGAAGATCAATTGTCACAATCATCATGCTCATCTTTAGCACCAGTGTTATCACCACTTAGAAAGCTCAAATCAGAGGTAAGTTTATCTATGCTATGTTCATTAAATTCTATTCAGCATCAACTCATCAGAAAAATTCACTGAAGAATAATGATAATAAACGTGAAACAAAAACTGTTGTTTAGAGAAATTACATGATTTTTAGATGTGTTACATACATTCTTATGTTATGCAGGTATTTCATTTTATGCGTTTGTTCATTTGGCAAGGTAGCAATAAGCCAAAGAAAATAAAGTGAACAAGCAATTCAAGAAGAAGGATTCAAATAAATCTTTCGGTCAATGCAAATCGAAAGTTCAATCGATGGACAAACGGAAATCGCCCATTCACAAGACCAGTACATACTGCTGGCGACGGTTATAATATCGGTACAATAATATCTATCTCTTGTCGAACATTGCATCAGCTTTGTTTATTTGATCCTACCAATTCGATTCATTTCATGTTTTCATTAACGATGCAACATGTTTTAATATATGCCGTGTATTTTCATACACTCATGTTTCCAATATTGCTGCTATTGGAAATACAGACATACATATATGCACAAAAACACACTCATACAATCATTGGATTTGCGCGCTTGCTTCCTCACCCGTTCGTTCACTCTTCCTTTTCTATCTCTCACACAAATTCATTTTGGTTCACATTTATCATTCCGACAGAGAGAATTTCAGTATTAAAAGACTAACAATAATAACAAGTTCTCCTTTTCTTTTTTGTATTTTATTCAACCTTTTCCATTACATCGATGTTTATCATTAGTTTCTTTTTCATCTACTCCCACTTGAATACCACAAATTTTATGATATTAATTAAATCGATTTTCTTTTCAACTTTCAATATTCAGTTCAGATTATTCCGTCGACGACGAGCGCAAACCATGCTCACAGAAGGCGTCAATTGTAATATTTGTGAACTCTGGTAGTAATTTACTAAATTACCACCATTTACAATGTGCGGCATGGTGATTTTTGTATGTATTGTATTTGCTTTGCTGTGACAGCGCTGTACAGTATTACCACCAACACTGCGTTGAGCGATAGTAATATTGCTCAGCAAAGCAAATACAATACATACAAAAATCACCATGCCACACATTGTAATGGTGGTAATTTAGTAAATCACCACCAGAGTTCGCAAATATTACAATTGACGTCTTCTGTGAGTGCTTATTCTCTTATGCACATGGTATACATGGGCGTATGTATATATGAATCAGTTAGAATTTTCGAAACGCTTCTTTTTTTCATTAATGTCGCTGACTATAATCTGACTTCAACTGAAATCAAATCATATTTCTATTTTTACAATTCTTCAAAATATTAAAATGAAACATACAAAGAAATAAAAATGCAACAGCAATACAAAATGTCGAAGAAAATATTTAAGAAAAAGACTCGAACATTCTAATTGATTCATATAAGCATGTAAAAACGTATGTACTATGTACAATGTGTGAATTAGAACCCCCAAGGCGATCTTATATTTTCCGATGATATTGTTTTCGATTTTCATTTTCATGAGAACGGTTCTCAACTCAAATCACAATCCTTAAATTTTTAATTTTAACCCATTGTAATTTTTGATTTTGGTATTGAGTGGAAAATGCACTTTAAATATATATTATGCAACTTTATATGAACAGGCCATTTTTTACCTGGTTTGAGAACACAAAATAAATTAGTTAAAAAAAGTTCATCTATATATATGAATTGGTAAACCAGACAATATGATTTGGTAAACCAGACAATACATGCAAGTTACACACAATATGGCAATATTAATGATACCCATCATGTGATGATTATATATATGTTAATCATAAACACCAAGTGCTCGACTCCAGAAGTCCATCAAAACCTAACATTTAATGTTTTAGTTAAAAATGTCGAAAAAATAAAACAAATATAGCATATAATATCACGTGGATGACACATATATGAGATTGGAGACTTTTTTATGCGAGTCTCGCTAATCAGCGCCATCATACCTGACATCCCTCAACTAAATTTACATCTCTAGCATGTAAACAAATTTGCTCTATGTAACGTAACACAAATGCACATATTTATTATTTATTTAATCCAATAAAAAATAATCCAATAATAATATTTTTTTTAAATTTGATTTTATTTGAATTTTTGAACAAAACTATATTTTTTTTTATGATGAAAATGATGAAATATTATTTTTCTCCGACGTCTCCAACCAAATTTACGTAATGTATTTTACGTATTCATGTTTTTGACAAGTCATTTGTCAATTTAGATTTATGACATTTCGTCATTTTTCGCATTTTGAAGTCGCTGTAAATAGCGTTATAAAAATGGTGAGAAATAAATATTAGACTGATATATTTTTTATCAGTAATTTATTCTTTAAGTTTATTTTATCTCTTTATTTTGTTTTTTACCAAAAGCTGTGTATTGTTTTATGTTTGTTTTTAAATATTTTATGTAACCTAACAAATGGGTTGGTGATTTGATTGATATTGAAACAGGACGTTCCAAATTGACAAATGACTTGCCAAAAACATGAATACGTAAAATACATTACGTCAAAAATGTCACAATCTCTCCCATCTCTCCAAGCCAACAGATGGCATTAATGTAAACCATTCGCAATGCGTCTCTTCTTAGAGCCATCCACTTGTATAATATGATAGCGTCTGAAGTTGATGATCCAAGGAGAGTATTTTAAAATTTTACGGAGAGGAGGTTAGTCCGACCCTTTGGAGCCCTAGTCAGTTGCTATGTATGGAAAATTAGAAATCAAAGACTCGCACAAAATGCGAATGAAATGAAATTTCGATAATTTACAACAGATATATGCAGACAAGAATCGTTGTTTGCGTCGAATTTCAATGTGCTGGGTTGTGTTATGGTTTGGCCGGCGGGCTAGAAGCCGAAGAACAGCAATTAACGCTTCAAATAATTTAAAAACCTTCTCTCTTGTAATAAAATTAAGTGTTCGAATGAATAATGAACCTATGGTATGTGTCTTGTATATATTTTGTACAGGTTTTGTTAAAAAGCCAACATCAAGCGTCGTTCGTGCATTTCGTAAGCAAATGCACATTTGGTCGTTCAGTTGTTTCTCTCTCTCTCTTACTCTTTTCGATTAGCAATATTAAATTGATTTGCGAATTTTGTATTTTGATTAACTGCTTTCAGAGGCCTCGTTCGTCTCCATAATTTCCTTTTTAAGGAATATGTGAATGCGTACCACTTTTAGAACTAAATTCGATATTATTTGACGTTGCGCTGCATTAATAAGATAAACATGATAAAGAATATATGCGATATGCAATAATCAATCATTAAGATTGAATTTGGAATATGTTTAATACAACATTAACTCGAAACACTTTATTCATATTCACGAGCGAAGGCATATGGAGATGAAGCAACAGCACCCAACAATCTTTAATGCTTGCCCTGGTCGGTTTTCGAGTATTTGTATGTGCCTGCATAAATGTGTTTTTGATATGTATGCATGTTTGTAAATGTGTGTGTTTTTTTTACATTTTTTATTCATTCTCATTTCATTTCATTTTATTCAATTGAATTAACCGCAGATACGGCCATAATGATGTGAATAATGTGTATGAATTTAAATGCTCGCTTCGCGAATGCCAAATGATGAAGGAGGTACAAAAACAAAATCAAGAAAATGAGCTTTGTATAGTAGGCGCGCGGTGCGCAGCGCGCGACGTTTTACCGTTGATGGCAGTTCGAAACGGAACGTGAAATAAATTTCGACTTCATTAACTTTGTTAATTTTTATCTGATCCCTTTCTTTGATTTTTCTCCCTTTCTTACGTTATCCGTTGGACCTCTCTGTTCACATTGTTCTTTCGCATAGCTCAAAACACATCAAATGCTAATGGCTAAGTAAGTGAGTTTGTAATGAAATCATTGGAATTTCAAATGGATTACAGCTAGAAAAGAATCAGAGAATCTTACACACATACGCGTTTTATACAGCCACAATAACATCGCATATATATATATACAATTGAAGAACGCACAAAAGAAATAACTTCAATCAATTCCATACATTTGGTTTACCTTCGTCGCCATCGTTTTTCTCATTTTAAATTTTATTTTTCCAATACTCTGGCTTACACTCTCCAGCAAGTCACTTTCGAGTATCTTATTGAAACCTATACCATTTTTTTGTGCATAATTTGTACGAATTTGTGCATGCATTTTTAGAATTTGTGCATAAATGGCTGATGAGTTATTCAGCTTTATATTTTGTGGTGAATTTCGGTTTTGGATGCAATTCAACATTTTTCTATGGCCAAAAAATCGGAAAAAATGTTGTGCCATTTTTTTGTGCATAATTTGTGCATGTCAAATATTCCTTCGGATCGGTCGTACACTGCAAAAAATGTATCAAAATCGATTTGACGTCAATTTCCCCACACAAATTCACCACTTTTTTTTTAAATAATTGGAAAAATAAAAAAAATTCTTTATAATTTTTTTGTGCATAACAAATTCACATCGCACCGAATTTGTGCATGCTCAGTGGTCCACTTCACTAATATTCTCCAAAATCACTCAATGAGCGAAATTCAAAACGGATTAAATTTCTTGAAATTTCTCAGTGGTAATATTTTGTGCATCATTGTTGCATAACAAATCCACATCGCACCGAATTTGTGCATGCAGGGGTAGTTCAGTAGTCGACTTGAGCAATATTCTCTAAAATCACCCAATGAGCGAAAATCGATTCGGATTAAAGAAGCCATAAGAAAACCATAGATTTATTGCCTAAAACGATAAAAAATATAATTCACATATAGTTGGCGCTACATTCTATGTAATAAGCGTATATTTTCCACTTAGTCCGTTGCAACGGAAAACAAGTTTGCATAGAATGCAGCGCCAACTATATGTGAATTTTATTTTTTATCGTTTTAGGCAATAAATCAATGGTTTTCTTATGGCTTCTTTAATCCGAATCGATTTTCGTTCATTGAGTGATTTTGGGGAATATTAGCGAAGTGGACCACTGAGCTACCCCTGCAAGCACAAATTCGGTGCGATGTGAATTTGTCAAGGGGCAAACTACTTCACTTTCGTAATTCTTATAATTCAATCTAGTACTCCGATAATTCCAAAAAATTCTAAGAAATTTAATCCGAATCGATTTTCGCTCATTGAGTGATTTTGGAGAATATTGCTCAAGTCGACTACTGAACTACCCCTGCATGCACAAATTCGGTACGATGTGGATTTGTTATGCACAAATTATGCTCAAAAAAATGGTAAAGAAATTTTTTTATTTTTCCAATTATTTAAAAAAAAGTGGTGAATTTGTGTGGGGAAATTGACGTCAAATAAAGGGTCGAAGCAGTACTAGATTAAATTCTTTCAATTCCATTCAATTCCACTCAATTCTGTTCAATTCCAAATTAGATTCTAGTCCGTGTGTATTTTAACTCATTTACTTCAGCAAATTTTAGGTATTACAAAGAGAAATTCATATAAAGTCGCAATACAGCAGCAAAATGACACTTGCGTGTATTATTCGCCAAGCGTGATTTGGATGTTAAAGAATGTGATTTTTTTCATTCTGATTGAACCGGGCGATACAAAAAATTGACCGGCTTTGAGAATTGAAAAAAAAATAATAATATTTTTTTCGTTTTTCACGATTTTTCAAGATCTCTAATACAGTAGCTTTTTTGTATGAAATCTGTCACACTAACGCCCTCACTCTATCTTTTGGCGAACTAAACAAAATAAAGTTTAATATAAAAGTAAAGTCTCCATCAGGATATTTTATACAGCCGGTGTCAAGATCAATAAAACTGTTAATAGAATCTGCCATTTTTACGCAATTTTGCGATGTGATTGCGAGATTAAGAATATAAATAAAATAAATGAACGGAATAAACGAACTTAACAGAACAGAATAATTCGCACGAGTGTATGACAAGTATGTAAGAGAACAATAACATTACGTTTTGTATCTATCTGTCAAATGTCACACTCACACTTATGAGTTTACGTATGGAGATTTTAACGAAATCATTTCTACAAGAGCTACACACTCTACACCCGAGGCTTTTTAAGTTAAATTAAAACGCATATAAATTTATATTTTTTTAAATAGAAATTATCTAATGCTAATTGTGCTAACTTCACTTTCAAAACAAAAAAATGAAACAATTTATTAAATCATTTTTCAACAATTTTTGGAATAACATATGCGCTCATTCTCAAACTTGTGAAATAATATCCCATTCTATATATAGATGGCACTGTCTATACGAAGTTCGGCAAACAAAGCATTACGCTTATTGAGCGCATTACACCTCTTGATTTTTCACCATCTGGGAAGACTTGTATGAAAAACACGGAAGACCGCTGAAATGGCAAATACAAAATATGTACGGACGTAACTCATGCCATTTCAGTGGTCTTCTGTGTTTTTCATACGATGGTGAAAAATCGTAAAAAATGACAAAAAAAATAAATAATTTTTTTTCTTCAATTCTCAAATTCTGGTCAATTTTTTGTATCGCCTGGTTCAATCAGAATCAAAAAAATCACATTACCTAAAATTTGCTGAAGTAAATGAGGACACGGACTAGAATTTAAAACGTTAAAACACACGGACTAGAATTTAATTTGGAATTGAACAGAATTCAGTGGAATTGAATGGAATTGATAGAATTGAATCTAGTACTGCTTCGCCCCTTGCGTCAAATCGATTTTGATGCATTTTTGCACTGTACGACCGATCCGAAGGAATATTTGACATGCACAAATTATGCACAAAAAATAGTATAGGTTTCAATAAGATACTCGAAAGTGACTTGCTGGAGAGTGTAAGCCCAATACTCTGTCACATTTTCAATTCAAAAATATAAATTACGCCGTTTGTTTTCGATCTTTCTTCCTATTTATGCACATAGCTGTAATATAAAATAGCAAAAGCGTTTTTCTTTCGAATGCCAAAAATGGTTGTATAGCTATTGTTGTTTTTTTTCTATTTCCAATTCTCTGATAAAAATTTCCCAGAAGTGATATTCATATTCTCGTCCTTTTATTCTAATTAAATTGGTCTTTGTTTTAGCAATGGGTAGTTTACTTATTACAAAAAGTGTTCTTCAGTTTTTATGCAAATTGAAACTTTGTATAGTGATCTTCCAAGCATCATTGCCGTTGAATTTGCTTTGAATATTTGTCACGAGGAAATGCTACTCTGATTATCTTCGTTTGTCTGGTCAACGAAAGTCAACGGAGTTTTTAAACTTCTGCGCTATTTAAATCCAACCGAATTTTGTGATATCCACGTCGTACAATTCTCCCATTCACATTTTCGCTTTGGTCAATCATTTCAATAGTGTGGTTGTTGTCTTGCCTCTTTCTCTCTCTCTCTTTTTACACATATAAATGAAAAATAAACAAAGGTTTTCTTTGACTGTGGTCTCACTCAAACCAAAGTCGCACATCAATCGTTCGGTGTGGTCCTTAATTCGTCCCTCTTCTTTTTTTTTGTTTCATTAAAGTAACATTATGTTTATTTGAATGCATTTCATTTGCGTATTTACATAGCCCATTGCATATGATGGAAGTCAAGGAAGTAGCAAATTTTCGCTTTTTCTCTTCCTCTCTTTCTTGAGCCTCTTGATTCTGCATTTTTTCAAAATTTCCATCCAACAAATGATGAGAGATCAAACAAGCGACGAACAAAAAGTGGTCACATCCACGTTTAACGATTTCTTTATAATTCTTTGTTCAAATAAGTTAATATAGTCAAATACGTTTCCACTTGGGGTGTGATTTTTCAGTTGTGCAATTAATTTTTATGTTAACTCTAATAGATAAAGAAATGAAGAAAGAAAAGCAAAAAAAATAGAAACACTTTACAGTGTTAATTTTGCACGTCCGCAGTATGTGGCTCTTGTGGACTCAAAGTAAAGGAGATAATTCAACAAAAAACCAATGAATTGAGGATATATGATTCATAAGGTAAGCAGCTGCTCTGGATCAGCGGCCGCTGAATAACTTTCGAAGAAAAAAAAAGAAATATAGTAATTATCTGAAAATAGACAAAGAATTTACGATACTAAATAATGTTCGTACATAATTGATAATAATGTCTTTTTATTACACTTTTTTCTGTTAGTGATCGTTTATCTCAATTATTTTGTATTATTATTCTGTTGAACGCATAATACGATACAACATGAACATATTCATATTTATACTGAAATAAAATGACACTTTGGCTGCATTTTCTCGTTAATGAGCATTTGAGACTTAAAGTACACACGTATTTATTATATATTTCTTTTGCTACATTAATTCTGTCCACGTTCAATATTGCACGAAGCCATCCGCCAAACATCAAATTGCCGACAGATGTACAATTGTATGAAATAATAGCGTCGAAATTGTTGAAAATTATAAAACGATTAAAAACCGTTCTTACCCTCGATTAGGGCTCTTTTTTGGTTGACAATGAACGTTGCGCTTGCATGCTACTTGAAGCGGATATTTGTGTGTAAAATATATGAAAATATACCGGGTTGAAGATCGAGCAATTGACAAGTCGCGCGTGTAGAAATAACTTGCCAAAAAGCAAAATGATGAAAAAATTTTGTTTGCCAATGGGGGCAAATTAACGATTTTTGAGTAGTAAACAAAGAAAAAAAGAGTATTTGTAATTCTTATTAATGGGACAACTAATCAGGGACTATGCTACTTTAAATATATTTCAACATTTTCAACGAACGTCTCCCGTTTAACCAACCGCAGAGATAAATGGGAAGAAAATACGCTTATAAATGTTTGTATTAAGAATGTTTGTTATTGTGTATTATTATTGACATGAAATCAGCAGTGTTTTAGCGTGATGGCTACGAGTAGTAATTGTATCAATTAGACTATACTGACTGTAGCGCGGATATCATGACTCCATGTTCCAATGACCTTAATCAAATGTTGTTTGAATTATGATATCATGGACGAAGCGAACAAAATCATTAATTTTTCTTCTTTATTAACGATAGTGAACGTGTTTACATAATTAGACCTGTTCAGTGTTCTGTTCTTTCAATTTTACGAAATTCATAGAAATTCATCGGAAAATGAAGTTGCTCGTGTCACATAAAGGCAATTGATGACACTATTCCCTTCTAGACATAAAAAAATACCAAGACTATAGACTATGTCACGTCTTTGTATTTGTATTCAATCAATTCTCATTTTATTATTTTTATGTTCGATTGTTATCAATTAATGACAATTAATAAATTTTCGGCGAAAAAAATAAATTCTACAAAGGAAAGTTGTTCTAACGCAATTTAAGTTCTTAATACATAGATTTGACATTTGACTAGTATATCAACCGCGTGTAGTGTATAGTATAACTACCGCGTGTACTGAAAAAGGGTTCAAATAAAGTCTGTGAGAATTAAAAAAAACATAATTTTTTGAATTGAAATGGAACGTTCATTCACTGAATCAAATTGTCAATTTAGAAAGTTACAATATTATTAAATGTTGATTTTATTCATAGAAAATCTTGTGCAAAAGGCCCTTAAAATTCTTTTTTGGAATGAAATTTTCATTATTATTATGCCTTGACGCGATTCTAACTACCTATCAGTACGATTCATTTATTTATTCCATTTATACGATTGAATACGGTTTTTAACAGAAAATAAAAAGTTTCCAAGTTGTTCTATGTGAAATCGAACAGGACGTTTGGTGTTTTTGTATTATTGATTTCTCGAATAATACTTCCTTTTTGTATTTCTTCATTTCGTTTGATATTTTTAAATTGAATTATTAGTCCAGTGCCCTATGGTTCAGAATTCAACTTCAGTCAAAAGAGGATGGACACATTCTAATAAAATGCATCAAAAATGAAAACATTGACATTTTTCGTTCTTCTAAATGTCCCATTAACTTTATTGCTATTTTCTGCATTCACTTTGAATAATAAAATTGTGCTCAATAAAAATTAGTCGAAATGGTCGCATTGATGTGAAAAGTAAAAAAAAAAACATAAAATAACACAAAATATAGAAATTGACCCAACATTTTCCATTTGAGGCATGCTTTTACCAATTACAAAATCCATTTTGCGTTGATGTGTATTTTCATTAATTGCTTTTTCCAATTGAATTTCATTCGAATCCTACAAAGATAAAGATGAGGTGTTTGTGATTGCATCTTCAGTTCAAAGACTCCAATGAATTGTGAGATGACGCGTTAAAAGAAAGATATGTAGATTTTCAATTGTAAAGCAACGAAAAATGATCGACATTTCGCACTCAATTCGAAACAACGAAATATATTTTATACAGGGTGGGCCAGAATAACTGAAGGGTGTATTTTTGGCTCTAGAAAACACATTTTTGAATAAAATGAAATATATATTTTTTTCTAGTAGGATTTAACATAAAATTTTAGATTTAGCCTTTGGATTTGATTCTTGCACAGTTTTGTTTGATTACCAGCTTCAGACGTGTTGAAAACGAGTCGCACGCGGCACGAATTTCATTCATGGGAATATCGTTCCAAATCTTTACGATTTTCTTTTTGAATGTGTTAAAATTGGTAACCTTCGTAATCTTTAGACTATTGAGCTTCGATGTCATGTAGCCCCAAACAAAAAAATCCAATGGGTTTAAGTCGGGAGACGATGGCGGCCATGAATCTTTGTCAATGAAATCGGCCAAATTTGTTCGTAACCACTGTTGCACTGTTTTAGCTCGGTGTGCAAGTGCGCCATCCTACTGAAACACCCATGGTTCGTTTCGAAACAATTCTCTTAGCTTGTGGCAACAAGTTTTTGCACAATATTTCTTGTTTATAAAATCTAGCGTTGATTTTTACGTCTTTTTCTATGAATCTTTTTCGATCGGCCGAAAATGCGCCCCAAACCATCAATTTTGGAACATTCTGAAAACGTTCAACGGTCTTTTCGTGTTCAGGAATGTCTATTGCACACACGATCATTTTGTGCATTGAGACTTGGCTGTAGCAAGAACAACTTTTCATCCGAAAAAACGATCCGGCGTGGCGGCGCAACAGTTCTTTGCATTTTTGTTTTCTGGCTTGCATATTTTTGATCGTAAGACCCTGTCAACGGCTTTTTTGAAAGGTGTCGTGTTTAAGTCTTCTTTTAAAACACGTCGCATCGAAGACCGGCTAATATTGTGCTCTTGAGCCAGCTTTCTGGCACTTCTTTGGCGATTTCGGCGAATTTTGGCTTTGACTTGTTTGATGAGTGCTTTTGTACGAACGGATCTTTTTCTCCCGGGTTTCTTTTGTATGTCGACAGTTCCACGTTCCTTGTATCGTTTGATAGTACGTTCAATAAATGTCATGCAAACCTGTTAGTTTTGTAGCTGTCGGAAAATATCAATGTTTCGAAAACCGCGTTTGTTCAAATTTAAGATGAGTTGACGTTTCACATCCATTGCTATTGCGTCTCAAATAAACAATGAATCAAAATACGCATTATCATAATAGTTAGGCTAAGGATCAAGAAACATAGTGGTGCAAGACCGGGTGAATTAAAAGTCATTGTACAGTCGTAAGAATGTTAAGTAAAAACCCTTCAGTTATTCTGGCCCACCCTGTATACAAACATAATGTGACGGATAGGTAGGCCTGCGAACAATCTATCGAAGGGGAATATTTCATGTATTATAATGATTTGCAAAAAATCACCCTTTCGTTCGAAAAATTGTATTCGACAACGTCATTATTGTTTTGCATATTAATTTAGAAAGTTTTTTGATTGCGTTTCTAATTGGATTTCTATTCCGAAAATTCAATTACAATTCCAATTAAATTATCTTACATGAGCAAGTTTCTTTTACAATGTTAACTTGGATGAAAACAATATATTTGCTTAAATTTTCTCATTTTGACGATTTTTGTATTTTAATAAGAAGAGTGTGATTTTTGTTTTTTCTTCAGATTAAAACATTAACCAACCAACTTATCAATTTTAATTATTGAAAATATGAAAATAGATTTTACGAAATTTGCCAAATGTTCATCTTCAATAAAAGAAGACGCATAAAATATCTGAGATATTATATCTCTATTAGATCTTATACAAATGTTTTATTCTATAAAATTCTACAAAAAGAAGAACAGACTCCAATGGCCAAATTGTAACATAAAATTAAAAAAATGATTAATATTGTCGTTGTTTTTACAAACATTTGTTTAGAATTGTTTCTCCCAAGTGGTTAAATGTGATGTATCGTGCTTGGTGGTCGGATCAAGAAGACTTTATTAAATATGTTCTTATGACTATGACAGTGTTTGTTACTATACTACGGCCAAGACATTAAATGTCAAATACTATTAGTGTTGCCAATGCATACTAATTGTCTAATACTTAACAACTCTCTCCTAAAGATGTTTATTATATCAAAATTAAAGCGTTATTATATTAGATATTTTCTGTTTGCTACCAAAGTAAATATTATGAATTGGTCTTTGCAAAATAGCTTAAATCTAAATTGTTCGTACATAATTCAAATTATCAAATTGATTTTGCTATCCAAATTAATTAAGTATTAAGTTTATAAATAATTTAGCGGGTCGTTGCAATAAATGACTTTGAATCAATGAACAATAATAATGAATTAAATGAATATGATTTTTAATAACAAATGGAATGAAGAGAAGTGTACGTGCTCGACGTCTTCGATTATTCCGATTGCTATGGCCTTTATATTGTTTAGTGATTTTCTCTTTTGCTCGCTTGGATGAATCTCTTTTAGCGGGTCTTTCAACGACATCTGGAATAGATTCGTTGGCATCCATGAATGCGTCAGCATCGTCCGAACTATCAACATTTATGTCGGACACATCATCTCTCTCTACTAAATCTGGTGCTTGTTCATTTTCAACCTGTGTCAAAGAATCATCTTTGCTGAGTTCAACAACCTCAACCGTCTCATTGTCAATGATTTGATTTGTGTGACGTTTGATATCACGATTATCGTGGATGAGTAAACATGTGTAATTTCGTGGACCTATTTTCTTTTTTATTATGGCTTTTGACCAACCAGCCTTGTTAGGGTTTTTGTAATTTCTTACCAATACTTTTTGACCTTCGTTAAAATCTACGCTACGTTTGCCTTTGAAATTTTTAATAGCAACTTGCTGTTTTGTTTTAATAATTTCCCTTGTTAATGGCGGTCGTAATAAACTAAATCGAGTCTTTAGTTCTTTATTGAGCATTAGTTTCGCAGGTGTTTCATTTGTTGTGCAATGTTTTGTGATTCGATAATCAAACAAAAATCGTCCCAAGACAACCTCAAAATTTGATGGTTTATTTTGTCTTAGCGAAGCAATAAGAGATTTTTTTTACAGTTTTGACAGTATTCTCTGCTTGTTCCATAGAAGATGGATTGCCTGGTGCGATGAGAATGAATTTTATTCCATTTTCTTTGACAACATTTTTGAATTCGTACGAAGTGAATTGTGTACCATTGTCGCTGACCACTGACCAGTGTGTCAATTAAACCGTATCTAGAAAATGTCTCTCTTAATTTGCTTATTATAAATGACGTAGTCATTTGTTTTGTTTTAAACACCTCGATCCATTTTGAATAGGAATCGACAACAATGAGTAAATAAAAACCATGTACTGGACCTGCATAATCAATATGAATTCGTTTCCAAGCTGAATCAGTTGGTTTCCAAGGAATCAATTCGCTCTTTTCTGGACTTGATCGAGCTAATTGACATGATTCACATCTTTTGATTAAATTCTCAATATCTTTGTCAAGATTTGGCCAATATACATAAGACCTTGCCAAAGCCTTAGTTTTAACTACACCAAAGTGAGACAAATGCAACTCATTCAGTACATTTTGTTGCAATTTCTTGGGAATGACTGTTCTATAGCCCCATAAAATGCATCCCGACTCAACTGTCAATTCATTTGATTTCAAACGAAATGATTTAAACTCGTCTCTTTTTAATTGTTCTACTGTGCCATTGTTAATGCAATCCATAACTTTCGATAAAATCGGATCTTGTCGTAAAAATTTCGCGACTGTTGAAAAATTCAACTGTAGAACATTGGTAAAACCAACATAGTTTATGTAATTGCTTTCATATCTTGTATCAGCTGTTCCGTATTGTCCAATGCGTGATAAACTATCAGCATCATTTAAAGAACCTTTAATGTATTCAATAGTGTAATTGAATCCGGACAAAATGAACGCCCATCTTTGCATTCTAGCTGCTGCCATTATTGGAATTCCTTTATTTTCACCGAATATTGTGATTAATGGCCTGTGATCAGTTTGAAGAATGAAATGCATTCCCAATAAATACTGTTTCAATTTGATCACACTAAATACGATAGCTAGTGCTTCTTTCTCTATGGTACTGTAGTTTCTTTCTGCACTATTTAGCGCTCTCGATACGTATGCAATTGGTTTTTTGCCCTCATTGTATCGATTTGACAAAACTCCAGATAATGCTGTATTACATGCATCGGTCGATAATATTATCGGTAAATCTGGATTAAAATGAACTAATACCTTGTCTGAACAGATTTCTGTTTTCATTAGCTCGAAAGCTAGGGGAAAATGACTACTTATAAGTTCGACGAAACCTATAGAATTGTACGAAAAACTTACCAAAACTTAGACGAACTTATGAAATCGCACGCTACTTATGAGAATTTTTACGAAATTACGCTTTGTCCATATACATTAACACACTGCTGTAAGTTCGATATGCGTCAACATGCCGAAACAGTCGCACATGTAGTAGTCAAATGACACAACACTGGTCAACTTTTTTTTAATTACATCTCACGCTGCAAATAATTTGAATAAAAAAGTAGAACGTATTTTAAAATAAAATACCAATTCAATTAGTAAATTGGATATCATCCTTAAAAGACCTGATTTTGATATTGAAGCATCGCTCTCAACACTCATACTTATTACTAATTATTCACTATCAAAACCGACTCTTTCAAAAGTGACGTCTGATTAGACGAATTTATATTTCTTGGTATTTTTTCACCGAAAACCTGCTCGACATATTTATACAAATTATTTTCTATCTGATTCAACATGACTAACATTTATTACCATTTACAACATTCTGCGATTTTCAATTGACGTTCAAAAACTTACTAGTTATCTATAGGAACTTACGTAAAACTTGGACGAACTTACAAAAATGTATATAGAACTCAAGAGAACTTACGCGAACTTGTGAAACTTACAGATACTTATGAACTTACAACGAGTCATTTTCCCCTAGCTCGAAAGCTATATGGCATTCTTTTGTCCATGTAAATTCGACATCCTTTTGTAACAAATTGTACAAAGATGACATTTTCTGTGCAAAGTTTTCAATGAATTTTGAGTGGTGGTTAACCATACCAATAAATGCTCTCAATTCAGAAATGTCTTGTGGTCTTGGTGCATTTAGTACTGATTTAATGCGATCCTTGTTTTTAGTTAGACCTTCCTTGGTGATGTCAAACCCCAGATAAGAAATTTTCTCTTTAAAAAATTCACATTTTTTTATATTTAATTTAAACCCTGCCGTAAGAATCTTGTAAGAAACTTGTTTCAGCGTTTTCAAATGATCTGAAAAATTCGTACCTGTTACGACGATATCGTCTTGGTAACAAAAAACATTAGAGAATTTTCTTAATAAATTTTTCAACTGTCTTTTGAAAAATAGCTGCGGCTGGTTTTACGCCAAATGGTAATCTAGTCATGCGGAAAGTTCCTTTATGAGTGCTCCATGTGCACAAATTTTGCGCTTCATCATCCAAAACTAGTTGGTTATATGCACTCGACATGTCTAGTTTAGTAAATACTATACCACCTTGCATTGATGCAAAAATTTGATCAATTCGCGGTAATGGATACTTGTAATCGATTAAAAATCGATTTATTGTTACTTTGTAGTCGCCACAAATACGTAATTCACCATTAGGCTTTGGTATTATGACTAAAGGTGTACCCCAATCAGCATTATCGACAGGTATCAACATGCCCTTTTGTACCAATTCATTTAACTGTTTCTTAACAGTGACTCGCCATGCCAATGGAACAGGTCTTGGCTTACAAAATATAGAAACGGCTTCACTTGAGATTTGGAAATATTCTACTGCAAAGAAACTTTGGAAATATTCTACTTTCCCAAGCTACTGCTAAAAACTTCGGCAAATTCATTCTTTATTTGATTAATAATCTCATTGTTTGAATTGACAAAATTTACCGTAGAATGAGATTTTGACTGAATGGGTGGTCTTTGCAATAGTTCAAATCCAAATGAACGAAGAAAATCACGACCCAACAAAGTTGGTCGATTGGTCTTTGTAACTACAAACTTGCCAAATACGTTTTGTCCATCGAAATTGACACATACCTTAAATTCACCCAAAATGTCAATCAAATCACCTCCATAACCAGTGAAAGGTGTCGAACACAACTGCAAAGAACTTCTATCAAAAAATTGGTCAAATATGTTCACAGACATCAATGAACAAGGCGCCCCAGTATCGCATTGAGTAGACAACCTGACTCCATTCACAAATACTGGTAGCTCATAATAATTGCTTCGATTCGTCTGTTCATTTTTTTCATCAACTGCGTACACGGAATAATCAAATTCGTCTTGCTCGTCAACTGCAGTGATGCTATATATAGAATCGAAAAAATTATTAGAATATTTCTCAAAATGACCCGAATTTGCGTTAATAAATTTAACATTATTATCAATGAAATGAACTTTGTTACGACAAATATTTTTCAAATGTCCAATGGCTCCACATTGTAAATTATGATTTAGCTATCTATAATGTGGTACTTGCCTTTATCACTATGCCATGTGTTTCACTGTGGGGACAAAGTATATAGAACAACTTGTTTGGATCAAGTGTAGAATAGAACTGTTCTCTTTATTTGCATATTCGGTATTAGTTGGTGCGCATGACCGCTTGCATTATGCGCTAAGCCATGCGCTACACCTTCCCTTTTGGAATGGCGTTATTTGACAATTTTGTTAGCTTAGATTTCTATTTTATTTTATTCCTCTCCTATATTTAATTTTTATTAAATGTGTTGATTTTAACAATTCTGAGAGTAATTTTGAGGGTTGGATTTGCTAGCTTGCCTCCCCTTTAGTTTACAAAATTGTTTAAATAAGACATTTTGATCCGATATTTTTTTCGCTTTTACTATTTTTTTTTGGTTCTGTTATTTTTTAAATTTATTTTTATATTTTTTTGTCTTTTTGTTCTTATGAATCTGAAAAATTAAGTACGTAAATGTATATGAATACTTGGATATATGTCTTATATATATAAAAGATATTCGCTTGAATTGGAATAAAACGATATAAAATTTGGAAACTTAATAGTGTAAAATTCGATTCTTATTTATCTCATAGAATTTTCCATTATTTAATTCTATAATTACATTAGGGTGGTTTTCACCCCTAATGATATATGGGCCATCTGAGATGTGTTTAAACTTCTCATATGGCTGTTTAATTATCTTAATTCTATCCCCTATTTTAAATTTACTTATATTTAATTTCTTATCGTATTGTTTTTTATTTTTGTCTTTGATTCTGTTTATGAAATTCGTAGTTTGGTCATAAACAGTTTGTAATTTTATTTTGCATTCTTTGATATAGTCTTCGGTATTGTAGAGTATGTCGATTTGGTCGTTGAATATATGTTTTGGCATGTTGCTTTTTCGCATATGGAATACTTCATATGGGCTATATTTATAACCCAACGTCGTATTTTTGGAAATGTTGTAGTTAAACTGAAAATAATGGGCAAATTCGTCCCAATTTTCAAGTTTTCCATTTAAGTAAATTCTAAGATACTCGTTTAGAGTACGGTGGCTTCTTTCTATGCCGCCCACGGTTTCGTGGTGATAGGCAGTAGAAAACCTTTGATCTATTTTTAGTAATGAACATAGTTCTTTGATCATCGAATTCTTGTATTTCGTGCCCATATCAGATTTTATCTGTTTCATCGGGCCATGTACCAGGATAAATTTTTCGAATATTGCTTTTGCGACAGATTTAGCGCTTTTATCAGTAATCGGAATTATTGTTAGCCATTTAGAAAATTCATCTATCAGTGTAACTGCATAGATGTTTCCATTGTTCGATTTGGGTAGTGGGCCGATTGTATCGACCTGCATGCATAGTGCACTATGTCCAAAGGTTCTAATGGCGTTGGCGTAAGTGTCAAAGCCTCCTTATGTCTTGTGTTTGGCTTACACAATTTGCACTTATGGCAATTTCGTACAAATCTGGCAATGTCTTTCGACATGTGCCTCCAAAAATAGTCATCTTTTATTTTTGAGTACATTCTTTTGGTGCCACAATGGCCGCCAAATAGCTCATTTTCATGATAAAAATTCATAATTTTCTCTTTTTCTTCTATGTCTGTTACTGTTTTGGGCGCTTTTGTTAAATAAATTGTTAGATTTTTTAACGTTTGGTTTGCAACTGATTTAAAATCATTTAAACTACAGAATTCAAAGACTCTGTCGTAGAGTGGCCATTCTACTTTGTTTATATTGTATTTACTGGTCAAGCTTTCAATTTTCAAAAGGATTGATTGTAACGTCAATCTTTCGTTGGCTTGATCCATTTCAATATGACATAACTTTTTGTGTTTTGCATATATTGTTAGAGCTATATTGCTCATCGCGCCATTTTTAATTTTTATATTTGTGACTCGTATTTTTGCAACCTTTTTCTGATTAATGCTTACATTTTCAATGGCATTAACTTTGTGTGGTGATTCATCAAATGAATCCGGTATATTTGTGGACGTTGTATTTAAAGTTTGTTTTGACTGAGCCCTCGTAATGGCTAATATCATGTTTGAACATCTCACATTTCTAATCTTTTGTACATTTGTTTTGTTCTGTTTACTCGTTATTAAGATCTGACTGTCTGTATATGTGTCTTTGAGATCAGTGATGTCTATTCTAGATAGAGCATCTGCCACCACATTATCTTTACCCTTGATGTGCTCAACTGTAAAGTCGTATTCTTCGAGATCTAATCTTAATCTAGCTAATCTAGATGTTGGACTTTTGAGGCTGTAGAGATATATGAGTGATTTATGATCTGAGTATACCAAAAATTTTGTACCATAAATATAAGGACGTAAAGTCGTTATTGCGAAATGTATTGCGATTAATTCCTTTTCGATAATAGCTTTATTTCGTTCGCCCTTCTTAAAAGTGCGCGAAATAAACATAATTGGCTTGTCACTTCCATTTTGAATTTGAGATAACACAGCTCCACAAGCTATATCACTTGCATCTACTGTTATTCGAAATTCTTTAGCAAAGTCTGGGTATGCTAAAATTGGTGCGTTACAAAGTATTTTTTTGATATGTTCAAAAGTGCTTTGGCACTCTTGAGTCCACATAAATTTTACTCTTTTCCTATTCAGTTTAGTCAGTGGTTTTGTCAATTTAAAAAAATTATGAATGAAACGTCTATAATAGTTCGCCATAGCTACAAAGCGCTTGACTCCCCTTTTGTCCGTTGGGACGGGATATTTTTGAATCACTTCTTTTTTTTTCTGGGTTTGGGCTTAAACCATTTGCATTGCAAACGTGTCCCAAAAACGTAACCTCATTTCGAAAAAAGTCACATTTTAATGGATTAAGCTTTAAACAATATTTTCGACTTGTTTCGAAAATGCTTTTTATATTTTTAAGATGTTGTTTTTCTGTATAACCGATCACAATAATATCGTCCATATAAATAAATGCACGTTCTGGTCCCAATCCAGAAAATGCTAAAGTCATCATTCGACTAAAACTAGATGGTGCTGTAGACAAACCGAATGGCAGGACTTTCCATTGGTAAAATCCGCCATCGCAGCTAAATGCTGTTGCTGGTCTTGATTTTTCATCAAGTGGTATCTGATGATAACCACTGTGTAAATCTGTGTATTTCTTTGGGACTACTATCAGAGGGCTATTGTAAGGAGATGTGCTCATTTCAATGAGATCATGCTCATACAATTGTTGAACTTGTCGTCGTATTTCTTCTCTATTTGTTGCCGGAAGGCGATATTGTTTTGTGTAAATTGGAGTTTTATCAGAAAAATTTAGTTTTGCAGTATAGAAATTATTTGTAGTTGGCATATCACCCTCTACATGAAAAACATCTTCAAATTCCATACATGATGGATGTAAATTTTCATATGCATGGTTTGGTATTTTTGTCTCAAGGATTTTTGATAATTTTGATTTGTGTGTAACTGTTTTGTGTGAATGTTCTGATGATGGATCAAAAATATCGAAATTTGAAAAATCTTCGGATTTAATCTTAGTTGTGTCAATTAGTGTTAAATGATCATTTGTGTTTAGCACACGAATCCATACTTCTGGTTCGTATGTGCTACATTATCTGTGATTTCCTGTGGTTGGATGATTCTTTGGAATTTGTCTGCAGTGATATGGAATATTCGGAATATTTCCTGCCGTGGAGGCAATGCAGATAAACCCGGCAAAACTTCGGATTTTATTTTTAGAATTATCGGTGATTTATTGTCTTGCCGTATTGTTAATGTTATATCGCCGTAATCAATAAGACATTTGTGTCGTTTTATAAAGTCTTTTCCAATCACACCGTGCGATGGAATTGGAAAATCATTCTTAACTATATGGAATTTATGTTGAATTATGGTACTATTAAAATTGAAATTTAGATTGAAGGACCCCAAGGTCGGTATTGGATTGTCAGAAATCCCCTTAAGAGTAATTACGTCATTTTTGTCGTAAATTTGGTCTTGAGATATTGAATTTAATTTTATTAGAGACACGTGGGCCTCTGTGTCAATTAAAAATATTGTCGTTGGATTCACATTGTTACATTTGATCGATACGTAGTCAGAATGTGAAGGGTTTATTTGAAACACCTTGTATTCATCTAACGTGTTTGGTATAAATCGAGTTGGTTGCTTGGTGCCCCGTCGTTTGACGGGCCGCTCGAGTTTCCCTGGACCAGTCTGATCGTGTGTTCAGTTCTGTTGCCCTGGTGACCTCTACCGCGAGAATTTCCACGAGAGTATTGGCCATATCCACGGTTGCTACCATTTCCTCTAAAATTTGTGTTACTGTTTGAACTGCCATAATTTGAATTTCCCTGATTTGAACCGTTATTTCGGTTGAATCCACGATTTTGACCTCTGAAATTTCGACGTTTTCCGCGAAAATTTCCTCTGTAGCATGCGTTTTGTTGTGTTGCCTTTTTCTTTAGATTTTCAAGATCTAACGCATCTTTTTCTCTTTTTGCTTTGTCATTTTGTATGACAAAATTCGAAAGGACTTCACTCGGATTCATGTAACTTGATGATTCAAGTACAGATTTGGCGGTTGTGTTGCGCGTATTTGCGCGGCATACATCAACCGTTTTGCCAATTGTCATTCCCAATGCTTTTGCTCTTGGAACCCCTTCAACGACTAGACTTCTTTTCAAAGCCTCAGCCAATTCTTCTGTTCTTTTTACGAATTTGTCGTAATCATTGTCTTTTAGTTTCAGAGAGAGCATGTAGCGCTCGACCTCCTTTGAAGTTTTAGGTTTAATATTGTCTTTTAGTGTCCTCACAATTGTTGCTACTGAATCGATTTCGTCTGGCATAAACTCCATTGGTTTTGTGCCGAGTCTTGATTTTACGAATAAAAGTAAGTTTGGTTTATTTTGGTCTTCGCAGATAGATTCTACCAATTCTACGTCTGCCAAAAATGCATTAAGATCCAATGGATCCCCTCTATACTTGTAGCCCAGCAAAGTGCTGGCTAATTTTAAAAAATCTTGCTTAGTTTGTGGCATTGTGTCGTTTTTATGTAAAAGTTCGGTGTCTCTTATTTGTGGTTCAGTAGATTGGTTTGGGTTTGTAGTGTCTGTTCGTCTAGTGGAACCGCTGGGTCCACCCTGTTCGTTATTCTCTTCTGATTCTATTGATACATTTGCACATGCCTTACTTAAATTCAGTACGTCTTCACTGTCTGTATCATTGTTTGATTCGTCTTCGTCAATCTCCTCTGAGTCATCTTCATTCGTATTTGATTCAAAAAATTCGTCTTCCGCTTCTTCTTCTTCTGTAGATTTTATTTTTATAACATCAATTAATTCGAATGGGTCTGTCCAATCGTAATTTAAATGCAATATATTAAATAATCGCTGTAATTTTACTCTATATTGTGTCGCGTATTCATTCAATATAGTTTTACCGATGTTATCTGTCTTATCATAGTATCCATGCAAGTAACTTATGATTGCATTGTATGCGTGTGTTAATTCTGCTCTGTATTTAACACGTAGAGATATATTTTTGTTAGTTTTCGTTTCGTTTCATACGGCTGTATTTTCTTATGAATGTTATGAAATTCGTTTTTTAAAAATGTATAATGGTGTTTATCGAATTCATGTGACATTTGTTCTTTTTTTTATATATTTTTTTTATCAAATTTATCTCAAAATTATTTATGGATTCTATAGGAATCAGAAAAATATTTAATTTAATTGAGTTTCGAATGAATGTTGTGCTTCATTATTGGTTTTTGGTTTATTGTTTATTTTATTTTTAACTTCGGCATATATTCATTATTTTTTCTATAGATTCTTTGACTGAAATTCTTCGTTCTTCAAGTCGTTTTTTTAGATCACTGGTATGTTCATGATATCTTATCTGATCACACAATTTTATATTTATTCTAACATATTGTGATAGATATTCTGTTTGTTGGTCCCTATTTAAAGTTTTAATTTCGTTTTTATTTAATCTTAATATATTAAAAAAAATTTAAATATTGTTTTTTTTTATTAAAATTTTTTTTACGAAAATTTTATGGAATAATTGTTTTCAAATTATTTTTGTAATGAATATTTTCTTAAAATATGTTGAAAAAAAAAATTATAATAAAATGTCTTAAAATGTTACTTGGGTGCCTCCTTAGCGTTGTTTGGCACTTTGTTGTCTCTCGAGCTGAATTTTATTTAATTCGGATTATTTGACACTTCGATGTTCCTTGGGTTTAGTTCATTTGAATTGCATTTTATGACACCTAAATGTGTCGTGGTATGGCAACTGGTGGTATATTTTGTGGAGGTGGTTGTACATTTTGTAAAACTGGTTGAGCGTTTTGTTGAGTTGGAGCAGTATAATAAACTGGCAATGTTGGTTGATTTTGTTTTTTTATTTTTGAAATTATTATTCTTGCGATGATATATGTTACTGCCACAATCACGATCACTATAATTGAGTCAGTTATGTTTAAAATGTTTGATGGATCTGATGCTCACAGAAGACGTCAATTGTAATATTTGCGAACTCTGGTGGTGATTTACTAAATTACCACCATTACAATGTGTGACATGGTGATTTTTGTATGTATTGTATTTGCTTTGCTGAGCAATATTACTATCGCTCAACGCAGTGTTGGTGGTAATACTGTACAGCGCTGTCACAGCAAAGCAAATACAATACATACAAAAAATCACCATGCCGCACATTGTAATGGTGGTAATTTAGTAAATTACTACCAGAGTTCACAAATATTACAATTGACGCCTTCTGTGAGTGGTTTTTTATTTTGTTGTTGTTGCATTAACTGAGATTGTTGTATCATTTGATTTTTCATCATGTCTTTTAGATCACTTTCACCCATATGTTCACCTATTTCGTATCCTGTGATACCAACCATGACCACATTTAATATTTTACCCCAGTTCGCCCCCATGGTGATATGTTCTTGTTGTTTATTCAAAAAAAAAAAAAAATTAAAACTTTAGTTTTTAATCACCCTATTTTATTATTTTCATCACCATTGATAACATACATGGGCAAGGGGGGGTAAAACTTTACTCAATTTCAGTTTGGGTATTGAATATATGATTGTAGCAAAGAGATTGACATTTATAGGGTAATTTTGGGGCGCTCTTTCGATTTGCATCACTAATTTTTTTATCCGACCCCCCCTTCTCCTTTTTGGGGGGGGCTATATTTATTTTTTTGCCCCCAAAATATGTCTATATATTAGGGTGTTTCCACATGAAAAATATTAAAAAGTGGCTATTATCATTTTGAAGAGCGTTAAATTCTGTATAAGATGATTTGATTTTTGATACTGATTGGTTGCCGATGTCACTTCCTGGACTAAAAACACATTTGTAAATTGATTTCATGTCGCATTCACGCCAAAATCTGTAATTGATGAAAATATAAGATTGAACAAAATTAAAAACATGAAAAATAATTTTAATATCAAAATAATTGCCTAAATATTAATAAAAGTAACACAAAAACTCACAATTTTACCACAATAAACCAAAACAATGCAAATTCGCCAATTCATTTGACACATAACCTGTCATTTGTCATGCGTGAGCGAATCACGCTTCAAATGTATATTCCATTTCAGTGTCAAGATGTAAAACACTACATAAAACTTCACCTCTACCTAGGGTACTTTTTAGTCCTCTATCGATTGGCACCATTGGTTTTGACCCCCTCTCGTACCCCTCCCCCCTAGGGGGGTGCTCCGGTTTGACTCTTCGGACCCATATTTAAGGTCTTTGGAGTGGAAAAACATCCATGACCCTTCACCCATACCTGGGGTATTTTTCAGTGCTCTATCGATTGGCATCATTGGTTTTGACCCTCCGACCGACCCCTCCTCACTTTGTGGGGCTACCTATTTTTCCTACCCCCCAAATATTTATAGACTCCCATTTGAGGGACAAGGGTATGAAAAACACCCCCTCAACAACTTCCCAAACTTAAGGTATTTTTTGATGCCCGATCGATTGGTATCATTAGTTTTGACCCTCCAACACCCCCTTACCCCCTTTTGGTTCCTATACACCGACCCGATTTAAGGTCATTGGGGGTGAAATACCCACAGGGTGTGTTCCTACACCCAAGGCAAATTCAGTGCTCTATCGGTTGGCATCATTAGTTTTTTTACCCAACCCCCTTAACCCCTATATACATCCCGCTACCATCACTTACAATGGCAAATGATGTAAAAAACTGCATGATGGCGCCATCTCTATGTGCTCATGAAAATTAGAACAAAAAGTTTGTGTAGAATGTTAGTTGTTTGAAGTTTGAATACGGAATCATTTGTTGTGACGTCTGTCATTTTACGCTCGATAAAGATATACCGTGTAAATTGAACAAAAACCGATTTATTATTTGTATTTGGTGAATTTGTGATGGAAAATAAATTGAAATTACTTTGCACAGTTTGTGTCATCGAAATTAACTGCGAGGACGTTGCATATCACATGGTTTTTCTTCACACAAAATCAGTTGACATTTTTGACTTTTTCGCACCAAAAAAAAAAATGTTTTAATTGCCTTTGGTGCTCGTTTGGATCGCGAGTTCAATGCCAAGCACATAGAGATGTCGCTCGGAACGTAAAGCTCAAAAAAAATATACAGGTGATATAGAAAGCAAGTGAGGGTAGACATCCCGTCTATCTTTACCCAAACTGGTTCTATACCGCAATTTAATGCTCGGACCAAAAAATTATGCACTATAATGCACTATAATGTTGTTCAGAATGATTGGAGAAATTTGTTGGGTCACCTGCCCTCCAAGTCCCCCCACCCCCCAGGGGGATCGGGGGTCAAAAACCCCCAAGGTGTGATTTTTTTTACCTGAAACCCCGAAATTCGGACTCAGCGTGCCAAAATACCTTAGAATTGATATTTTGCTCATCCAATATTGTGTCTAGCCCCAGTGCCCTCCATTTGGGGTCAAATCCTACAAAGTCGATTTTTCACTTTTTCGGTCCGGAATTTTGTACCAAAATGTTTGACCAACTATAGCTAATTTTTTTAGCAAGCAAAATATATAAAATTTTGAGTTATATTCAGAAAGAATTTCTCTCAATAGTGTTGGGGTTGACAAAATGAAATGGTGTTTTTAAAAATGTATCTATAGAAATTTCGTGGATTTTTTTTAAATTAAGGTTAAGAGTTTCAATCAATACGCAAAAAATGTCTTTTCAATATTTATTGATTGAATAATATAAACAATCATTTTATTATTTTCGTAAAATGAGAGTAGCAGCAACATGACTGTGGTTGTAGCAATGTTAATTCAGAGAAAGAGAGAATTTGAAGTTTCAAGCCACCCCAAATAGTATTCACGTGTCAAATACTAGATTTACATTAGTAATGAACGAAGCCAAAGCACATATTGCATTACATGTGTCTGAATTTTACATTTTATTATGTATTTTTCTTGTGTTTGTGTGTGTGTCCGTGTGTCCTGTCTCCTCAAATGGTTAGCAAAGTGAAATTTATTCCGTCCGTATTCGGTTCCGTAGATTGCAAGAGTTAGAGGAAGCATAATAATACAAACAGATATTATTTATATTTAATTTGAATACTGTCATAGAATGGACTGGGGTTCTTATACTGTCTATTTCATTCTCTTTCCCATTTGCCTTCTCACTTTCTCACACATATTCGATTTGGTTGAACCAATGCTGTTGCCACCACATCGTATATAAATGCATACAATTACATGAAGTGCGACGAGAAGACGATATGGACGAGGGCAGCGAGAGTACAACATTTTACATAAACATAAAATGAAGAACAGCATCGTAGTAATTAAGCTCCTGTCTGCATTAATGTGAAATGCTAATCTATTTCGCTTGCTTAGCTTCAATTTTAATAAAGGAGTAAGAGCGAGAGCAAGAGAGCCAAAACATTCGATGTGGCGAAGTCAGGGCCCGATCCGACCAGCGAATGTGATAACTCGTAACTAATTGCCAAAGTGACAGACAGAGAAAAAAGGCAATCGATTTTCTTGCAATTATAATTACGGAATGAACGATGCAAAATTTCTCTTCTTCCCTCAATTTCTATCCATCTCAGTAGTATGTTGCAACTATCGACTTTACATTGTGAACTGTAGAAATTATTTGTGTACCACTTCTAGGCCCTGAAACAACTTCTATTAGTCATGAAGATATGGATACACGCACGGGGGAACACGCACGTTCTCAATATATAGATTAGTTGACGGTTGTTTGCACAATTTGGATAGAATAAGCGGGAAGAACGCATACCGGGTGTCCGACCATCATCAATTCATTTCCGTGCACCGATTCATTTTTGATGCTCATTACATTGAATTGCAATGGTGACCGCATGCCATGATTTTAAAATATTTCAAAATAAGACACCTGGTATTTCCTCGGACTTATCTATTTCTATATATAATAAGTGAGTGAGATGAGGTTTTTCTCTTTAACTTCAAAATGAACTAAGCCAAAGCAGTCTAGTTTCGAAAACAATTTTCTGCAAAAACATTCCGAAACGGAAAATTATACAAATTTTCTCTTCCATATTCCGTTTCATTCAAGCCGAAAATACAGACTCATTACATACGCTTAACGCTAGGTAATCGTTCAATTGTTGAAACCGATCTATGTGAGTTTAACGACCGAAAGATAGCCTCAAAAAATGAATACATCAATCATATACTCATTGTATTCACAAGGTTTCTTCGAAGTGGTAAAGTTTTTATATTGCGAATCAAAATTTCACGTACGGCTTTGTAATGTTCAGCCCAACCTTTGCTGTTTTTCCAAATTACAGCATCAAGTTGCTCGTAATATAATTTATTCATGTATGCAATTTCCTCCGAATTTTTTTTTTAAATTGAAACGTAAACGAGGCGGCCACCACACATCAAAAACGAACCATCATATAATACAAGATTTGACAAATAAAACATATACAATGAAGAATTTGTTAACATCAGCATTCTTTTGCATTTAAGATTCGAAAAAATGATGAACTTCACTGTACGTTCGATGAGTGAGAGAGGAGAAATGCAACGGTGGAGGGAAATGTTGACATTTCTTTTCCGCAATGTAACGGTGTCTCGTTTGAACAGGAAACGAATAATGAAAAAATAATCAATTTGTTTATGATGAGATTTGCAGTATTCGAAATGACCAAATGTGTTTTTTTTCTCGATTATGGTCGCGGTAACAACGAACGATAAAGATTGCGATTTGTTAGGGGCATTCTCGATGTGAGCTTGTTTTTTTATTCAGCCGATTCACGCGCTATCATTTAACAAAACATAGCACAAACAAAATTTATCCGAAAATGAACAAAAAAATAACAAAGCAACATTGCAAAAAAGTAATATTTAAAAAAAACTTCAACACACATATAACCATGAAGAGGGAAAAAATCATTCGCGTATTGCAAATGTGCAAAGTCAATGAATAATCAGATGGGGAGAAAAGAACGCCGACAAAAATAATAACAAAAATGGCATTACAATAAAATCCTGCGCTCGCAACACACAAAAATAAATTTGCCGGCCGTCGCTGTACTTGCTGCTCTCGACCACTTTCTCTCTCTCTCTCTCTCTCTCTCTCCATTTTGCCAGCTCACTCACTCATTTGGCTCCTCTCATACTTGAGCTATTCGCGACTTGTATGCACTATGGACACAATCGCCTAAAAAACCTATCAAGGTATGCTACCGGCACACATAGAAACAGAGAGAGAGAGAGAGAGAGAGAGAGAGAGAGAGAGGGGGAGAGAGAGAGAGAGGGGGGGAGAGAGAGAAGGAAGAGATGTCGGTATACGCTTCCGTATGTACGACACTTTATTTATTGGATCACATCTTCTCAAACTCTTTTCAAAGCGAAAAAAAGTGCGCGCTCTTTTTTATTTTACCAATCTTCGCATACGGTTACTAACAATTAAGTTCCCTCTTTGCACGAATGCGCAACGCATTATTCTATATATGTGTGGTTGTGTTCATTTTTACATGTTGTGTTATTCTGTTTCTCTCTCGATGCATTTACAATGTACAATCGTACATAGCACACAGACCCACACCCTTATCACCACCTTAAATTTGGTGACTCCGCTTGACAAAGCCAAATACAAAAAAATAGAAACAAAAATAACAAATGGACATATAAGCGTGCGCGATGTGCAAAAAAAAAGTTGAAATGGGAAAATAAAAATTGTTTACCAAAATGTGGCAATAAAAAATTGCTTATACACTGTCAATGGCCTACGGGAGATTGGGGATACATTGATGATTATTATTTGGACATAAAATGTAGAAGAATTTAGATCAAATGTGAAAGTAGACTTATTTCAAACTTTTTCTCTCTCCCATACATCTATATTTATTTTTCATTTGAATTCTTAATTTTAATGCGATTTTTTTTCATTTTGTTTCAATTGTCTGAACTCCGTAATGACCCTAGGGTCTGACTATCAAATTGTGAAAAAAAAAGACGAAGAAAAAAATCAAAAGCCTTAATCTCGTTCGGACATGCAAAATTCGAACACATAAATAGAATATGAACATAATATATTCAATGTTGCAGTAGAAGCGGTCAACAATATGAAATGAGAGACCATAGCGAAAACATCCCGACTGATTTTTTTTAATTTCCCCATGCCTCATGTATCGTTCCTGCTTAATTCAGCTCAACTCTCAGCTCATTCAATTCCCTCCATGCTCTCATACCGAGCTCGTTCGCCTCATAATTTGCGAACGCGCATTGAAAAAATCGTTTGCCGTTTCGTTATGTGAAGTCAACCCCATTAGATTCCAACTTGCGTCTCCATCATTACCATCACCAATCACGAAAAAAATCGTTCAATTTTTTATAGTTTCATTTCCCATATTCATACCATACATTACATATTTAAGTGTGCATTCTAAAAAACAGCAATAAACAACTCCCAAACCGATAGATAGGCGACAGCCGCTATGTGTTTCTATGTGAATGTGTGTTTGTCCGTTAGTACCATTTAAAGTAAAGGCAGGAAAAATAAGTTTAGCTTAACTTCAATTTCATTATTTTTTCGTATATGTGTATATGCCATTTGAATCCACTGTCCAGCATCATAATTAATGCTATCATTATGATCGCGAACTCATAGATGGACAAAGAATACAATGCACAATGAAAGCGCAATGCTTCCCCCTTACAAAATGCTGACCGCCACTTGTGTGACATCAACGGAATTGTGTACAAAAATGAAAGAGAAAATGAAATAAAAGCGTATTTAGCCATATACATACATTTGCACTATATTCTTCTAAATTCTAATGAGAATTAAAAGAATTATATTTGAATGCATTTAAGCATTTGGTAAATCAATGAATGTGATTAATTCTAATTCATGAACGTTTCTCATAGGAGTTCTATTAGTGTGCTGATGAGTTTAGACGAAATAAATTTAAGCCGTTCGTCAATTTAAATTTCAATTTGTTTGTACCTTGATGTCTTCTTATGTCTCATATGTTCCATTTATTGTATCATTCGCTTATATGAGAAAGAGTAAACGAGTATGTCACTTCGTTTTTTAAATTTTCTTATTCATTATCCCATTTGAAATAGAAAATTTAATTTTTTGTGATGTAGTGGCCATAACACACTCTCTCTCACCATTCCAAAAACTACTCTCAATTCAATCTATCAATTTATTGTGTGCGTAATTTTTTTTTGTTGGACTCACATTGGGCCTCTATATATGTATACACAAACACATTCACATTTATATTTCGTGTCGAAGCATTCAATTTATTTCGATGAGTCGGTAACACCGTCATTTTGTTGTTGTATGTGTGCATTTTTTCCTTGGTTTTTCTTTTTCATTATGTATTTCTGATACAAAAAACCCAATTTTTTTTCTGTTCGGAGTTTCGCGAATTCATTTTCAAATTTTATTTTATATCATTGAATTTATCTCGCATTTTTCCAGTCACCGTTGAAAACCGTCTCCTTCTCTCAAGTGGCTCCCCCGTATTCTCGTGATATTGTTGGTTGATTGCGATTCGTTGTCATCTTTTTTCCATATTGAGTTTTGTTCATCGCATTCTCGCATCGCATCCAACGTGCTTCGGTATTGCTTTTCGATACATAAATAGTATTGAGGCAGCTTTCTCTTTCTCTCTCTCTCGCTCTCCACCGATTCTGAAAAATAGCCGCGCGCGCGAGATGCTCCACACATATGCAGGACTAGATACGATGGTGGCTATCGTAGACTGATGACGGCCACCTCTTTCTTCCAATTCTTAACTGCACTCACTCCTTCACTCATATGCACACTTGCATGCGAATGCCACATTTTTGCTCGACACCAGAGAGATGCCTATGTCCATATATCTCGAAGCCAAATCCATGCATACATATATTTAAATATTCCATATTACACATTACATATTACGTTGTTAAAGTCCATTATTTTTCCAATTTCATACTCCTGATTGTACGCGTTTTATGGGGCAAAAGATGCAAATACAATGAATTTACTGATGCTGTTATACTACTACATATATAGGATGTATTTATACACACTCATACAAGAAAAAAAATATACGAAACGGTTCCGGCCTGTTTTCTCATTTGCACAAAATTTAAACAATAAAAAAGAAAAGCGTTTTTCACGTTCTCTCTCTCTCTCTCTCTCTCTTACTCACACACAAACACACTCATGCCCTCATTTTTTTCAATCTCTCATTTCTCCTAAATGAATTGAAGAGATAAAGAGATGAAAAAACATCCAGAGCCATGTATGAATACAAACAAATATTTAGTTGACGGAACATCTAACGAGATGCAACAATAACTACGACTGGCGTTCAAAAATTCAAATCAGCATAAAACAAAACAAAAAAATGCTCAAACTCGACAAATTGGTGCGCGTGTGGCACAAAAAAGGATAACACACATATATGCAAAAAAGAGAGAAAGGAGAGCACGGGACACAGTCACTGAAGATGCAGAATGAAAGAAAACGAGTAGAGAAAAAATCTGCACAAATATGAAAACCGTGCACAATTTTGATGGTGTTTAACGGTGAAAATAACTTTACTCCAGATCGTAGGCATTTTGCAGATTCGTATATTTGTGAGTAAATGTCTGTGCGAGCAAATGGCCGAGATTCGAGGATTTCAAAATACACTTTCAATGAATGGGTGATATTAAACCAAAAAAAATATTTGGATGTTCGTCGGTCCATGGAATGAGTGCAAGCGCAACGATATAAATCAAAAATATAAATTGGAAATCAATAGGAAACGTACATTTTTCAGTACGCTAAATATGCATATGAATGGGAATCTCTATCTGTGTTTGCATTTATGAAAATGCGCTGATTTTATTTGGTGAATGAGGAGATCGACGGAAAAGGCGGGCGATCGAAACATGCTCATAATATGTCAGGGAATGCAAAACGATCTACGGATCGAAACTCACGCCAGAACAGATATAAAACAAGACAATGTTATACATTTTTAAATTCATAATAATATAAATATTCCATACGATTCCAAATTCATTTTGTACGAAATTTTATTTGAACATTTCTGCCATAATTTCTGCGATGTTTTTGTTTTTATAGAACCTATTTAAATATTGTTTCTTTATCATTCGAGTAGATTTTAAATTACACAATATTAAATTATTTTGAAAGTGTATTGTGAAAGGCGACAATTCCACGAGAGATTTGATTTTGATGAAAACAACCACTGAAAATAATAAAATAAATGAGTATGTTCACCTGTAATTATTTTTGGAGATGTACCGTATTTGAAGTTTATGTATGCAAACGATTTTCGATGACTTTGAATTTTATTTTTAACTGATTTCGTTAAATGAATTTTATTCTTAGCACAGTTAAAATTCAGGTTCAAAATTACTCCTCATGTTGAGTAAAATTTAAATGGAAAAATGAACTTGGTACAATGTCTTATAAAATTCAATTTTACCACATTGTAGTTCAATGATTGTAATCTTATGATCTAACCCTATGTGTTAAGGTTTTATCACATTTATTTACATTTAAATTTAAACGGATTTTCGGAAATGTTTCTTGAATTCAAAAAACAATCTTAGTGAATCTTTAACTATTCATGTACTTCCTCTTAATTTGGTGTCTCTTAAATTTATTATTAAAATTTCTTTAAATGTACACACTGGAAAGCTTCTTGAAATAATAATATTTAAATATCGAACATAATATTGACGGCGTAAAATGTGTTGAAAAATCATAAAGGTGCCAACATAAAACATAATTCTTTGCTTTTTAAATGAAATAATAACGAAAGTAATCCAAATAAATGTTGAAATTCGAGTATTTGGCAACATAATTGAGCGCAACTCACACAGTTTGTGTTTAAGCAATTTAAAACTGGGCAAATGTTGGAATGGTTGCTCGCTTTAAGCACTTAAGGCAGCTGTCAGAATGCACAAAACACAGAGAACGAAATCGAAAGTGAAAAAGTTAGAGAGAACGAGAAAAGAACTGGCGCACTTCTTGCGAAGCCATGGCAGTGTAATCAGATATTCGTGGAACATATACATTAAACTTACAGTAATAAACTCACCAGCTCATCACTTGGGTTGTGCGCAACAAGTTAGCAGCGTTAAAGTTCTTTGGAGCGACAGTAAATTTTCCTTTTCAGTGTTATTTTTCGTTTACATAGCGCCGATGTCTCACAGTTGGATACCCCTTTTTATTTGTTTTTATTTTGTTTTGTTTCACATATTTTTGCCAAAATGAAAAGAACAAGTATATTCCATACAAAAAAATGGTTTGTGTGTGGTATTTTGTTTAACATTCGTCCCCCAACATTCACTCGAAGTAGGGTGACGTGAAATGTGTTCAAGCGAATGGTAGCCGTAATGCTTGTGAATTTGTGGCGCCATTTTTCACTTTTGGTTCTATATGGTTTCATACAAACAAACGGGCATGATATACCCTAATATATTTTCGATGATGATTTTTTCCACCATATGCGGCAGCATCATAGTGCAGTTTACACGATCCACCATACGAAAGATAAAAGTGGTGCTGCGGGTGTGAGCTCAGTTAAATGAGACAGAAATGTTCGGTGTGCGATTTGGTACGTTTGGTGTGCTGTATTCTTAACTGGATTCAGACAAATAGAGTAAGAGGTAGAGAGAGACAAAAATATAATTTCACCGACAAATTCACACATTACATATTTTCTCATTTCCCGGTTAATATTTATGGTTGGCGTCTTCTATTTATTATTATAATAGGATTGCCTTTAATGTCGAAAGCTATACATTAATAGGTTAACCAGGAATTTACGAAGGGCAATCGCACTTTGAACACTGCAGTTGTGCTGCTCTCTGACATTTATAAGTTCAACCCTATGTAAAGACATTGCTTTCCTCTTCTTCTTCATTTACAAGAAGCATGTGCGTTATAGCAGCTTAACTTTGAGATACCAGGTGGCAGCACATCTGCGTGTTCGACACATTTAACTCTAGCCAATTCACACAGAGATATATAGTGAAGTGGGAGCACAGATTTAAGGTTGCTTTTAGATATTTTCACATATAATTGTTTGGAATAATGTGACTTTGTAGAATGAAAGCAAACTGTGTAGTCAACTGTTTGTAAATACTCTGTATGTAATTGAACTCAAATGAGGTGTACTTTTTCATCTGCCCAACACAATGAATCATCTTTTAAGCATCACATTGTTTGCTTTTTAATCGTTCATTCGATTTGTGTTGGGCAAATGAAAAAGAATCTGTCCCAATCATGATGGAAAAAATCACATGAGAAAATGTTAAAACGACATTGAAAGTCACACATAAAAAATGTCATTCATAAAATATTGACTTTTGATCACACTGTTTAATTGTTGAAGTTAGTGATTTAGATGAAGTTAGTGATCATGTTTCTTTTATCATAGTTGTCAGGACATGGTTACGTAAAATGTGAAAATTTATCCCCCACACAAATGATGGACAGCGAACAAGAAGATGTAGAACACATTCGAATAGATGATCAAGTTAAAGTGACCAGCAACTTGTTGGACGAAAAGGGTTTGGAGCAATCTACAGATGAAGATATTATTCAAGATGATGCCGATCCAATTATTCTTGAACCATCACAGGTAAATAAATCGTAGTTTATTGTATGGAAAATTTTCATCGAATCATAATATTACTTTTATATTTGTAAAACCAACATAGGATGTTGCAAATCTATTAAATAGTCAGAATGCGTTAGCAGCTGCAGCCGCCGCAGCAGTTGTGGCTGCAAATTCGACGCCAACAGAACGTTTGACACCGGAAATGCAAGATGCACGATTAAAACTATCATCGGCTGCTGTTGCCCATATCAATGGAACTAGTGAGTATATATATCGTTCGAAATCGTCTACCTAAATAAAACTATACAATCCGTTGACTGTTTTGATTAATTCATTTTTCTTAAATTATTTTATTCTATTTGTAGTGCAAAAGATGTTTAATTTTCAAAATTTACAAAATTTGTCATCAATTCAACAACAAAAACTAACATTTGTTGACCTGGCTGGTTTGACATCGGCTTCAACATGCTTGAATTCACCATTGAATTTAAGCTTGAGCTCCGCATCACATTCGGATCCAAGTCATATTAATGCATCAGACTGTAGTACATCAATGGTTTCCGAACTGGCAAAAAATCTTTGTGGAACAACACCTGAAAACTATTCGCCACAAATGCCACAGCTTATATTGGCTTCGGTAAATCAAAACGTATTATTCAGCGTTTCTCTTTCAAATTTATAATGGGGATTCAATTGGTTTTAAATTTTCCATTTTCTTTTCAGGGAGGTCAATTAATGCAAGGTGTTCAAGTTGCACAGCTTTTGATACCATCCTCTCAAGGTAAAAATGAGTGATTTTTGTTTATTTCATTAAATGAAAATCATATTTTCAGCAATTCAATCTATTTCCATTTATTTATTTATTTTTTCATGCTCATTGAAAAAGGCATCTCAACCCAAACAATTTTAACGATACCGGTAAGTCAGCAATTTTTTTTTCTTTATAATTTTTCACTTTTATTGGAATCTCCTATATTTTTATATTAACTTTTTAAAACTCTAATACAATTGCTTTTTTTGCCACTTTAGGTAAGTCAGCAAGTGAGTTCAAATGAACAATTAGCTCAAACGTTGGCTGCCTTAAATAATTGCTCTACAAATCAACAAGTGCATCAACATCAAAAACAGCAATCATCTCATCAAATGCCAAATCTTATGAGTTCGCCTGCGTTGATTACTCAACCATCACAACAAAAACCACAAGGTTTGTATCTTTATCAAAAATAAAGTTTTTCCATTAATATTAAAACTTTTAAAGGCAACTAAAATTCATGTTTGATCAGAATATCAACGACGATTTGTGAATAATAATAAACTTACCTAATTTAAGCATTTCAAATTAAAAGTAAGTTTACTTAGTGTACAATGTACTTGTACATGTACATATGTAACATAGTTCAGTTATATTGGCAGTTGACCGATAAAAATAACGATTTTTATTCATTATTGAAGATCAACTAATATGAAAGCAAAATACCAAATTCCATAAATCCTGCAATGGATATAGTAGTTTTTATTTCCATGTGGAATCCAAACTTTATATTACCCGATTTTTTTATAAAGTTCACATAAACGTTTTTTACACGTCTGATTTAAATGTGACCTAGGGGGATTCCGCGCTCTTAAATATGAATAAATATGAACAAATTCGGGGGATTTCAACAAATTCAAGAGATGTTAACACAACTTTACATTTTTTGGGAGATATTTTGAGATTTTCTAAACTGCAATACCGACAATGTTGAACTTGACAAGAACAGGGAGTGAAGAAGTGGTGAATTATTATGACAGCTTCTAAGCTGTCATGGTAGTTGTTTGTTACATGTGTGTAAGTTTTTGCATTACAAAGCAAAATTGAAATGTGCCATTTGCAATGGAACGGTTCTGGCGTGAGTATCAAAATATTAAAAAATATATTGATTTGTTCTGATTAACTATTTGTTCAATCTCTTTTATACTTTGTTCATTTAAATTACTTAATGACGCTCTATCGATTGCACAGACAGCTAAAATATCTTTAATAATTTTTGGAATTTTATATTCGTAGAAGTTTTGATACTCACGCCAGAACCGTTCCATTGCAAATGGCACATTTCAATTTTGCTTTGTAATGCAAAAACTTACACACATGTAACAAACAACTACCATGACAGCTTAGAAGCTGTCACAATAATTCACCTATTATAAATATTTTAATGTCGCTAATGCAGTTGCTGACAGTCTGCAGCGCCAAAAATTCACCACCATTCATTATTATCTCATATTCGCCCATATTCTAAAAATGTCAAAATATTCGACAAAATTTGAAGTATCCTACATGGTGGATATCGGTGAATACTTACGGATATTGTCAGATACGGTGAGATATTTGAATTTTTATGAGATTTTAAGAATGAAGTTAAATTTTGGTACATAAATACGCGCGGAATCCCCCTAGGATTTGACGCTCCCGCTTAACTTCATTTTGTCTTAAAATAATTTTACTCTTACTCAGTACAAAAATGTAATATGAAATTGTATAAGTGGCATATTCTATGAGGTATTTCATTAAATTTAGCTCATCATTAGCAATATCTATTTTTTGGACATGTTTGTTCACGATAGCCCGAGCACACTGTTGGTGTTCACCCTGTTCATATAGTACAATCTACTTTTCGTGCCCATAACAATTATACATCATTTGATGTGCGGTAATTACACAAGTTGAAAAAAATTGAATAAAAACTACTACAGACAGTTGGACGGATAGTCAAATGTGAGTGGATGTACCAAAAGCTTTCAAAAAATATCTAAATTAAGAGTGAAAAAAAAAACAATTTTCAAAAAAAATATTCAAGTTAGTAATAATTCAATTGGCGAAAATAATAATAAAACTAAATGTAAAAGCAACATTTGATAGGCCATTACTAAAACTATCTGCTTCAATATGAATGTTCGTATCAAGCATAGAGGGAGAAACCACCCAACATTCGTTGATTTTATGTGATATGGTAGTGGAATTGAGGCTAATTATCACTCAAAATTGACATAAAACAACAAATATCTAGTGTAATTGAGCGCTAAAAGTTTCGTGTTTGACAAATATTTGCGTGTGACCTTTTAATTTCTTTTACATTATTCATAATGTCTATGATATGTAAATAATTTATAAATGCCTCGAATAATTAAAAGATTATCAAAATAGTCTGAGCATGTTCAAATGTTTAATCAAACCTTGAATTGTCGCACTTTGCTTATTTAACGAAACGATTAAATGTATCGCATTGTTTTTGAAATGTGTTAACTACATATTTTTCGTTTGGAAAAATAAAAAATTATTGACACTTTGAACGGCATGAAATTTTTTGTTAAAAACGGAAATAGAGCGACAAATATATAAGTCAAATAGTAAAATTTTTGGCCATGATTCGAAATAGAAGTGATAATAGAGCATTTGTTTTGGTTTCAGGTCCATTAAATGTGAACCTTTTTTCATCCGGTGTGCAAGAACTATTGGCTGCCATTCAACCGAATCTCTTCAATATGCACGAACAACAATCTAGCCACCATCGGCGTCATTCAATGTCTACCAATAGCCCGAGTCCAAATTACATGCAAACTTGTACCAATGAAAGCACTAACATTTCTATTCAGACACCCAAACACAGCCCACTTCGGAATTCGCACATTGAAAATCGGTGAGACTAATTCTAGGGGAAAGAACAAAATTTATTGAATTTTTATTTGGGGTTATTGCACGAGTATTAACAT
>NW_022197544.1:10240067-10257682 GCF_009176525.2 Contarinia nasturtii
CCCAAAATTATGCGGAAATGGTGTCTTTCATGTCAGTTAGATTTTTGGTGACACACAGTGTAATCAAACGGAACGGAATCATTACAAACCCCATGAGAATAACGTTTTTACGATTATGAACCATGTCATAATATTCTGTGCCTTCTAAAACAGTTTCATTTTTATTAAAGGTATGAATAAGAGGATAATCATCGGAAAATCCATTGAGTAATCCGTTGTCGTATTTAAGAAAATTTGATACAAGTTTTACATTTGGAAAAAAGATTTGTTCATGCCGTAAAATTGCTCGAATTGAATCACCCAATCCAGCTGAAAATACCAGAATTGGTACATTCATTTCTTCGGAAAGTGAAAAAATGTCGTGTGTTCCATCTCGCAGTACATGTCCATATTCTTTGGCTAATTGCTCTATTTCAGTGGAATCAAATGGAAAACCTCTGTAGAAAGAATTAAAAGAGTTAAACAGTTTTCACCCCGTAAATAAACATTTACTTACTTTAATAAATCGCGGCTTTGCACCCACCAATCAATCATATGCTTTCTTTTTTCGTTCTGCGTAATTTTTGGGCAAATTTCGATGGGCCGGTATATTTCGTATAGCTTTTTGGTGTCCTCTAAAAATGATGTTGGCAATGATTTACATTTTCTAAACATGCCAAAACTAGATAAAACCGGTTTCTCGTCGTGCGTTTTCTGTTTCGTCAGTGTAAAATCAAAATCTGTCACAATTTGTAATTCTTTGTTGCCTCCGCTAATAATATTATTTATTATTTTTAAAACATGTTCAGGATCTTTAATTTTACAATTTGATCGAGTGAGCACATCTATTTCACACAATCTAAAAAACTGTTGTGGTTTTGTCGTCATGATGTAACGATATTTGTGATAATGCTTGAATACTAATATCGGTTGGACTGATAGGTGCCAACAAATCGCTTGAACTTAAAAACGTGCCAAGTCAAACTGAATCAGGCACTCGATTTTTGTTTTTCAGCATCTGCTTCAATACACGCCAATCATAGAAGAAAATAGAAGGAAGAAATTGTTTTCGAATAAAACAATAAAAATTATTTTATTTAGTTAGCTCCACAGCAATGAAATCCCTACTACCGTGCTAGATGGTGTCGACACGAGTGGATGGATTTTTAAATTTATTTGAACGACGCCATGTTACTATACTTGTCCATTACAACGTATGTACATGTAACAGAAGAAACACACAGTCCATGTCCACGCTAGTTCAGTCTGTTTCAAGATACCGTCACCAATGTCGACACCATTTGACATCAAAATTTGGACAGTAAAAATATGTGTTATTGTTGTTGTTGTTTCATTGCTGTGGTTAGCTCAATGTATAAACTGAAAAATAAACAGATTGAATGTGCTTGCATTGAATTCTATTTGAAGTAGGTTATCGTATTGTGATTTTTTGGTCTTTGATACACAAAACACACATTTAATCAGTTTATTGTAAAATTGTAATTTATAAATTGATGAATTCACATAAAATAATCGCCAAGTATGCACATTTTTTTTTCGTTTATACTTATAATGCATCGCTCGATATATCACTTTATTTGTATCCATCATTAATCAACACGACAAATATTCCAACGAAAAAAATCGAAAAACACAACGAATCCCTCATTTTGAATGCTGAGCATTTCTATTTGCAATGCACAGCAAATATAGGGATTTCGGGCTCAAAATTACTTTTAGTCTGCTCAGTGCTCTGTCATCCGTCAGTGCTAATCACAATGCTGGTGTTTTGACAATAAATTTACAATTTTATTTGTAACTTTTGAAAATCATTCAGAAAATGAACTTTTAAAAACAAACACACACTTTTTGACTACAACAAAAATCATGAATTGTCAAACTCAATTGTATGTGTGTTGTCAAAATTGATTTTTCAAGTCTTTTTGAATTTTATTATTTTAATCTTTAGAAAAAAAAAACATTTAAGATATGTAGAAAACGTTTTATCATAAAAAATTAATAAATGTAGAAAAAGAAGAAAATGCGAAAAAAGAAAGTAACACATTGATTCTAAATCGAAACTACAGATGGCCGTAACGTTGATCTAGTGATTTCAGTTTTAACATTCACATAGGCACGCAATGTCAAAAAGACAGCATGTAAAAGAGTACACATGTTTGTTATCATTCGATTTGTATCATCTAGAACATTTTGAATTTTGCAACATTAAAAAAGATTAATTTTGCTCAACTGTTTTATTGTTTTCGAAATGGCATCCAGTTTACGGTTACTCAATTTGCTTAAGCAAAATCGAGCTATTTATTCTGGCTCTTCAAAGCTGCTGATGCAAAGTGTTCGGCAAATGCCGCCTTTGCATTGCACCAATTCTGGTTAGTGGCATAATTGACAAAAAAAAACACTTTCAAAAGCAATCAAGTTTTACTATCGCAAGGTCCACAGAATGGCACTTGTATAACATTTTCTCATCTTTTAGATGAATATAACCTTGCATCAATGCAATCGAGTGTTCCATTGATTGTTCAAAAGCAATATTTTTGCTCTGCTAGTGCAAAACGTGCATTCAAAAGCCAAGTTGATAAGCACGAATTCAAGGGTATGCATTTTCTTCTTCATTTTGCGAGCTACATTTCCTGAAAAGAGTGTTTTATTTAATTTCAGCTGAAACACGAATGTTGTTGGATATAGTCGCCCGATCACTATACTCGGAAAGTGAAGTATTTGTGCGTGAACTAGTATCAAATGCTAGTGATGCCTTGGAAAAATTTCGTTATTCCATTCAAACGGCTGGCGGAGATCAAAGCAAATATGAAAATATCGATAGGCCCCTTGAAATTAATTTGGAAACAAATAAACAAGCATTAACATTGACAATCAAAGATAATGGAATAGGTAAGGTCTAGTGTTGAAATATTTTCTTCATAATATTTCAAAGTGTCTGTTATTTCACTATAAAGGCATGACTCGAGAGGAATTAATCAGCCATTTGGGAACAATTGCTCGCAGTGGTTCAAAACAATTTTTGGATGAAATTCAAAAATCTGGTAATACCAGCGACAATGCTTCAAATATCATTGGTCAATTTGGCGTTGGTTTCTATTCCGCTTTGTAAGTTTATTTTATAAACTATTATTGCTTTAAGAGTTTTAACAAAATATATAACCTCTTGACAGTATGGTTGCCAATAAAGTTGAAGTTTTTACAAAGTCAGCAAAACCAGGATCATCTGGTTTGAAATGGACATCAGATGGCACAGGAACATATGAAATTGAAGATATCGACGATGCTGAGATTGGCACCAAAATCGTTTTACACTTGAAAGCAGAATGTCGCGAATATGCCGATGAGGATCGAATCAAAAGTGAGTGAGCTCACTTCACAAATGAAAAATTGTCTGGTCTAATTCAACAATGATTAATAATCTAATTTTATATAATTTTTATTTTAGCTGTCATCAAAAAATACAGTAATTTCGTAGGCCATCCAGTTTATTTGAATAAAGAACAAGTGAATGAATTGCAACCACTTTGGTTGATGGATCCGAAGAACATAACAACCGATCAATACGATGATTTCTATCGTTTTGTTTCAAATACGTATTTAAAGCCGCGTTTCACTTTACATTATAAAGTGAGGAGTTTGCTATTTAACAAAAATGAACATAATTTTTTTGTCTTTGTAAATGTTCAATTTTTGATAAAAATTGTATCTTTTCTTCATCATTTTTACAGACAGACGTTCCAATAAGTATTCGGGCATTGTTGTATTTTCCATCGTCAAAACCAAATTTGATGGAGTTATCACAATCTACTGAGGCTGGATTAGCACTGTATACACGTAAAATTTTGATTCAATCAAAGGTTGACAAACTCTTGCCAAAATGGCTTCGATTCGTGAAAGGTGTAGTTGATTCGGAGGACATTCCATTGAACTTGAGTCGTGAACTTCTGCAAAATAGTGCACTAATCGCAAAATTACGAAATGTAATAATATTTTTACGATTATGAATATTTTATACCTTCTAAAACTGTTTCATTTGTATCCCTAGGTATTAACTTCCCGTATTTTGCGGCATCTACAAGAATGTGCGAAAAAAGAGCCAACTGGATTCGAAGAATTCTACAATGATTATAATTTATTCTTGAAAGAAGGAATCATAATATCAGACGACATAAAACAACGCGAAGAAATTGGAAAACTACTGCGATACAATTCAAATCGTGTAGAAAATAAGAATCAAAAGATTTCATTGATGGATTACTGTGCACGAATGGAACCAGACCAAAAAGTGATTTACTATTTGGCCGCACCAAATCGCGAATTAGCTGAAAGTTCACCATATTTTGAAGCATTAAAATCAAAAAATATCGAAGTATTATTTTGTTATGATCCATATGATGAATTGGTGTTCTCATATCTGAAAACATTTGCTGGCAAAGATATTATTTCGGTTGAAAAGGAAATGCGTGCCGATACAAATGAAACGGATCTAAGTAATTTTTTGGGCGAAGATAGTTTGCAACGTTCACAAGTTAATGAGTTAACAGATTGGATTCAAAAACAATTAGAGGGAAAAGTGTCCACTGTTAAAGTTACCACACGTTTGGTTGAACATCCATGTGTGATTACAGTTGAAAATATGGCTGATGCTCGTCATTTCATTCGATCGCAAGGCCATCAAATTCCTGAAGAAAATAGATATGCTATCTTGCAACCGCAATTGGAAATTAATCCAAAGCATCCAATTATTAAAAAGTTGTTCCAATTGAAAGATTCAAATCCAGAGCTCAGTCAACTTTTGATCAATCAATTGTTTGGAAATGCAATGCTTGGTGCTCGACTAATTGAAGATGCACAAAGCCTCGTCAAATCTATCAACGAATTATTGACAAAAGCACTAGAAAAACACTAGTATGTACATTTTTGGTAGAAAAAAAGTGAATAAAATATCATTGTTATAGTATATATGTATGAAGTAAATTATGAATGAAAACGGCAAATATACTGAGTTCTGAGCTTATAAATAGTAGTAATCATTTATTTATTCATACAATGTGTAATATCATGCGATAGTATGTTTTCTTAGTACAATATAGGCTATAGTACAATATAACAATATGCTTTCTTAGCACAAATTCGGTTGCATGTGCCCGGTCACGAGAGTCTACCAACGATCTGTTGTTAAATAATAGGTATGTTTGTGTATGCTGTGTGATTGAGCGCGTGAACGTTGTATGTCGTTGATCACATCTTCCAGCTGAATTCTATTCTTTCATTTTATATCATATAAACAAATCTGATCAAAATTAATGGAACGATACCGAGTCAGATGATTTAACTTTTGAAATTTATTTGCACAAAAAATGTTAAACAATTTCTTCGATGCTTCCATGAAAATAATGAATACTTTTTAAATATTTGAAATCAATTTTTGTATTTTTACATCAATTAACTCGCTTAAAATCGCTTAAATTATTCAATTATCCTTCTTTCAAAATAGAATATTCAAGTAAAAAAAAAAAACAAAATAAAAAAGATAAATTTCATTCCAATAGAATTTAAGGAGAAATTTTTCTGTGGTATGATGAATCACGTGTTGTTAGCTAAACGATGATACATTACATGTTATATGCGTTAATACTTGTTTTGTCTTGTGTGTAAAAATGTAAGTCACATGAAAATTTTACGGACCGTGGAACCATTCCTTGCTGACGCAAGTAACATATGAACCGCTTAGAATAAAAGTAGATAATGGTAGAAAGTTAAAAAAAATCTCAATCATAAAGTGTTATGAAAATAATACTCAATCAAGGAAAAAAGTGAAAATAAAAGTCGATCAAGAAAAAAATTGAAAATAAAAGTCAAACACAATTTATGATCGATTTTTATTTTCACTTTTTTTCTTGATTGAGTATTATTATAACTCAATTTATGATTGAGATTTTTTTTCACCTTTTTCTTGATTGATTAGTGATTTTTCTAGTTGACCATTTAGTGGTGTTCGAGAATTGAGAAAAAAATGTCTTTTTTCTTTCACTTTTTGTGCTCTGTACCGAGTCTCCGAGAGTTTCATATAAACTCGCCTTGCAATAGCCAAATGACGCCTATTGATTCAATCACGATTGGTATTCGCTTACTATTCAATAGGCATCACATAGCAACTTTATATGAAACTCTCGGAGACTCGGTATAGAGCACTCAAACAGTGAAAAAAGTCCAGATCGTGATTTGGATGATAAGGAATGCGATTTTTTTCATTCTGATTTCACCAGGTGATACAGAGAATTGAGTAGTATTTGTAAATCGAAGAAAAAAAATTTAAGAATTTTTTTCATTTTTCACGATTTTTCACCATCTACATGGGAGGCTTGTATGAAAAACACGGAAGACCGCTGAAATGGCAAACGCCAAATATATACGGACCTACAACAGTGCCATTTCAGCGGAAAAGTAAAAAGTGAAAGAAAAAAGACATTTTTTCCTCAATTCTCGAACACCACTAAATGGTCAACTAGAAAAATCACTAATCAATCAAGAAAAAGGTGAAAAAAAATCTCTATCATAAATTGAGTTATAATAATACTCAATCAAGAAAAAAAGTGAAAATAAAAATCGATCATAAATTGTGTTTGACTTTTATTTTCAATTTTTTTCTTGATCGACTTTTATTTTCACTTTTTTCCTTGATTGAGTATTATTTTCATAACACTTTATGATTGAGATTTTTTTTAACTTTCTACCATTATCTACTTTTATTCTAAGCGGTTCATATGAGCAAGTGATAAGTATAATTCCCCTTTTCCATATAAAAAAGCAATACCATTGTATATTGGGTTATGTGACACAATGTCGATACATGTGTATTGTTCATTGTGTATGTGAACGTATATTTGGTATATCAATGCCTTCAATGCCTTCAATGAGATAACAATAATTAAATTGAATACAAGCACAATTATTTATTTCGCAGCGCTCGCGCACTATGACAATGTGTCGAAGCGCTGATGCGAGTTTTACATGCAAAACGAATACACTCAACACACTAGATGTATTCGTATACGTATCCGAATAGTGAGCGGCAATCAAAGCGACTCGCTTATTGGTCATAATTTGCACGCACACAACAAACGCAACCAATCAGCAATCGCGTTGCATGAATTTGTGACATAGTCGTGTGTCATATGACCGTTTTATATCTAGTGAGATCATATTGGAGAGTGTTTCGCTGGGACATTTTAGTTAAGTGCTGTACGTGCGTAAAGCTAGTTCTGTTTTTATCATTTTTCTAAATACCAACCACAAATATTTTTTCTGGACCTGTAAATACTCCGAACGGATTATTTTCAATACACAACAGAAAAAATACGAAGAAAAACCGAGATAACACAGAAAAAAATTTCAATCAGAGAAATAAAAACACCTAAATTCGCAAAATCAAAATCAATAAAAGCGGACAAAGTCAAGTAATTGATTGTGAGAGTGAAAGAGCGACAGCGCATAAAAAGAAAAAAAAACTTCCAAGTCAACCGGGATAAACCAAACGAAAACTCCATACGTTCTTCAGAATTTTAAAACATTCTGCCAACTACAAATATTTAATTTTTTGACTCGCCACAAGAAAGCAATCAAATCTCTAACAAAATGTCAGGACAACCTCAAGATCTTGTTAATAATCCAGTCTACGGTCCATTCTTTGGTGTAATGGGAGCCGCTTCAGCTATCATCTTTAGTGGTAAGTGTGATTAAGTCTCAGTTCAACCTATCTGAAAATCAGAGAAACACAGAGAAATGTTTCAAAATTTACTGTAATACAAAGAGTATATGCACACAGAATTTCAAATGCACACACCACGCAGTTTGGAAAGTTCTCAATGTATATCAGTTTGTGTGTACGTGAGAAAGAGAAAAAGAAACAAGTTGTTCGCAATGAAAATTTATTCGTTGATGTCGTTTGTCGATGAAAATGATTATTAAAAATCTATCACAAATACATCATTCCAAACATATGTATTTGTAAGAGAAATGCTTTAAACGCAATACCCTACAATGGGATATATTGATTTTGGGCCAAGGACTACTGATTTTCATATTAAGTATGTGTCTCACTTCCGTCCATCTAAATCATAGCATCAAAGCAAAGATTTTGCTAACTTTGATCTCCGTTTCATTTTGAACAAATTTATTAGTGTTCAGTTTTTGTTTCTTTTGACATTTCAAAGGAGAAAAATCAATTTGTTTCATTTTCATTTCTAAGCCAAGATTTAGATGCAATTTAATGGATGTAACATAGTACACACAGAAAATATCCTAGAGTTAAACGTTTTTATTCTTATGCCTGATGCGTCAAATTTATAAAACATTTCCAAAAGACTTTTTTTTGTACCGGTTAAAGTCGTGCTAATAAAAATATGTCACGAGTTCTGCACTTATACATATGCGAATGAATTTCGATTTTTTCTTACTCTCTTTCGTTTATTGCTTCTTCGTAAAATTTGTTCGTGAAATATTCGGTACATCGGTTTCAAACGCAAATCGAAACACCAACAATCACACATATGTATCGCTTTTTCGTATGCAACACACCAACATTTTCTCCTTCACGTTCATCATATGATATGGACGTGCGAGTGTATGTCGTATTCGTGGCTATTTTACGTAAATGTTTAGTATGGCAAATAACATCAGCTCCGTTCAATGATAAGATATTTGATTTCAATGTTTATATGTGGTTGTGTATTTGTGCTTAGTGTATAAAACTGCTTTGCTGATTCAAGTAGATTCATCGATTTATGAAGAGCATGTGACGCGTCATGTGTCATTCGCTTTTAAATTTGAAAAAGTCATCTTGCAAAATGAAATTCGCAAAATGACTTGCTTCGTTCAATGGCAATTTTTTTCTTCTTCAATCACTACCATATGGAAAAGCGGATTTTTTTTTTAATTGAAATATTGATATCAAGATTTTCTTGATTTTATTATGAATTTGAGCTATAATAATTGACTCATAGGCACCCCATGGCATTAAAATATTGGCCTACCAAAACAAGAATGAAAATCAAATGTTTCGAATCGTATCCATATAAAATAATAAATAATTTATATGGCAGTTTGTTGTTTTCGTACAATAGAAGAAGAAAATCTATTCGTCCTAAAATCAAACGTGTTTCAGTTATGAACAGATTAAAAACTACAAACATAAATAAATGAACATTTCGTAAAAAAAACTTTCCATATATTCTAATTTACATCGTAGAATCATTGTTTGAAATGTCTGAATTTTCCCATTCGCATTTAAATGATGAAGATAGTGTGAACAAAATTGATATACACGTGCAGATCGGGTACAATCATTATTTGCTCTTATTGTAGACAAAATATCACAAGCCTGCTCCATTCCAAATGCTCATATTTTGATTTTTTTTAGTCTGGTGTCTTTTATATGAATGCAGATAATTAAAATGATCATATTATAAAGCCAAAAAAACGCAAAATTTCGACGAAAATCATATTGAAGTGTAATTGATTTTAACTTGATTCATATTGAACTGGATACATATATATTTTATCTGGTGCGTAGTGAATATTATGGCACACGCAATGGCGGAATATCACATTTGTCTTTATTGTAATGAATTCATTGAGAAACCATTTTATCAACAAGTGTACCATAGCTATCACATGACTTCCGTTACGTCAAAAATTGAAGTAAATGATTCAAAAAGAGAGCAATGATGAGATTACAATTTATTTGCTTTCAAATTGGCAAAGAGAAATTACTTTATGTAATATTTTGAAGCTTGAATTCCGAAATTTTGTAATGCATATTGAATTTATGAATACAAACCAAATTGGAATAAAAGCAAAAATACAATTGAACTCGTGTTTTGATCAATGAATATACTTGTGGGGCTCACATAGGTGGGGCAATGTCACATGATCTGTTTAACTTGAAGTACGTGTTTGTCAATTTTTTACTTTGTATGCGGTACAATCGTACAATACATATAATACATTTTTGAGACGTGCAACATACAACATATATGATTTTTTTTCCTTTGCTTGATTTTTTACCATACAAATAAAACATTAAACGCTCAACTCCTTTTTGTACAGTTATTTAGTTTTCAATATGCATCTGTATAATGAAAAAATAAATAAATAAATAAATAAATAACCCCATTAGTTTCAACTTGAAATCAAAATGATTTTTATGCCCCTTTTCATTGTCACAATTTCAATTGAAGTTTTGGGACACCAAACCTTTTTTTCTCCCTTAACGTCATACTATCTGTATTAAATAAAATAAGAATACAATTATTCATTGAGATTGAATGAAACTATGGAAAATATTGAAACTATAAAATGTAAACACTGGAAATAAAAAAAGAAAAATCAAATGATTGGATATCTCGGCAATCGTCGATATTATTCACAGCCATAAAATAGAACCAAATGTTCTTAATTCATACTGCATATGAAAAATTTTCAAACGCACACATGTTCGCATCGATACTCACACTCCATGTGTATACCTTCACCATATACTTACGATTAACTGTAAGCTTAGACACAACGAGTATAAAAAATCAAAAGATATGACTTGCACGCACAAAAATAGTCGACGATTTTTTTTGTTCAAAAAAGGAGCGATTTTTTCTCTTTTTCCACTAAAAAAAAAGATTCTACTATCTGTTTATCATCCAATCTATTCGTCGAAATATCTAAAAGGTCCAACCAGACAGGAATACATATGTTGAATTTTTCTTGATGACAAATAGAGAGATAAAAAAATAGCATAAGAACGCACATAGAATTTTAAACAATATCACATGTGCCGGTTTCAAAATCTATGCCAACACATAATTTTCAATATATATTTTTTTTATTGTTATTAAAAACAATACATAGCGAAATGTGACTGTAAACACTGTATTGTTTATGTATATTATATTTGGACCAAATTACGACTTTCGTAAAATTATACAAAATATATTTGCGTTAAAAAAAATCTTAAACAACGTTTCACATCAAATACACAATTCAAATTATATGTTTCCTTGAGGAAGAAATGGCAATTCATGAGTATATGAAACAATTAACTCAGTCACATATTGAATTAAATCATTATGATACGTTCAGTAGTAGCAAAATTTTGGTGTGAGTGCAAAATGTACAAATAAATGAGTGCATGAAAAGTGCGAAACAGGTGATGGATAATTCGAACTCTCTGTCTCTTTCTGTCTATGTGCTTTGCTCGGCTAGAACGTTTCTGTGTTAATTTTAAATATTTCCTAGTCTATCTATATTTAGCTCTTGCTGATTTATAGTATACTATAGTATACTACAAAATATAACATAGCGTCTTAAAATGTGAGTTTTCAGTTTTATTTTTCCTTTAATTTGTGCGCGTAGCAAAAAGTGTCGTATAAACTAAATGTGCACATTGTGAACGGCGTACGAATTATACAAAACTGAAACACACAGAGACAGATAGACGTTCGCTTCGAACTATGATGACATTTCAATCCATTATTAATTGATTTTTTTTGTTTGTTTTCAGCTTTGGGAGCTGCATATGGAACAGCAAAATCTGGAACAGGTATTGCTGCTATGTCAGTGATGCGACCCGAATTAATCATGAAATCAATCATTCCCGTTGTCATGGCTGGTATCATTGCCATTTACGGTCTGGTAGTGGCTGTACTTATCGCCGGTCAACTGACAGACTCAAAAACAGGTTATTCACTGTTCAAGTAAGTTAATTGCGACCAAATCCAGGTTTTGTCGTTCATCTCACAAAAAAATACATAAAAACAAATCAAAATAATCTAATCGGCAATATTCTTTTATCTTGGATTGTTTGCATTTTGCAGAGGTTTTATGCACTTAGGTTCAGGACTGGCGGTCGGCTTCTCAGGTTTAGCTGCCGGTTTTGCAATTGGTATTGTTGGTGATGCTGGTGTAAGAGGTACAGCACAACAGCCACGTTTGTTCGTCGGTATGATTTTGATTCTCATTTTCGCCGAAGTATTGGGTCTGTACGGACTTATTGTAGCCATCTATCTTTACATTAAATTGTAAAATGTCTGTAAATGTATTCAGCATCCACGTGTTGCGAACAAAATCAATTTATTTGCAAATACTTTTAGCAAATACTGTTAGCATATGAAAAAAAAAAAAAAATCATTACAAATACGAATAAATAAATTTAAAAAAAAATCAAATAATAAAATAAATTCAAATTGAAAACAAGAGGAACCACATACAGTTTGGTTTTAATAAAAAAAAATGCCCACGCATTTAATATATTGTCAAGATGATCGACACACAGTTCAAAAAATGAAGACCTAAAACATTACATTATTCACCTTATATCTGTACATAAAGAAAAATAACTAGTTTCGAAACAAAACGCGGTTAGAATGTGTGTGTGAGAGAGAGAGAGGGACAGCGAAAAAATCTAAATTTATATCCCACAAGAAAATAGTTTGTCGCTGGAAATCCATGTAAAAACCGGTAAAAACATATATTGATATTGATTTGGGCATTTGTTCCAATCGGTTTTGAGAAAATGATAAAAAAAATTGTGAAATATTATATAGTTTGCATTTCGTATGCATTAATTCATATTAATCAATCGGTTAGGAATCATTAAAAACAAAAATGGAAAAGATTATTCTCTTTTCTCCAGTCCCCAATCAAAAAAGAAATCTTATGTTGGATCATATCGTGTTCAAAAACACGACATCTGGGAAAAAATACTGATCAAGTGCACGCACAAATAAAATCCATTTCATCTTGACCGATTAAAATTTAACATACTAAATTTCACGCATGAATGAAGCAGTCATTTCAAAATGAAAATAGAATGTAATTTAGACTTGGACAACATCTTAAATCAAAAGCTGCCAATTATAAATCAAGTCATTTTCAAAATCGATCCGTTCAATGCAGATAGACAAATTTGAGTTGTGGAGATGATAGAATTATGAGAGCCGACCAGGTGTGTCAAGATGCTGGACCACTTGATTTTCTTCTCGTCAGCCATATCAGACCATATTCAACAATTTTCTAATTCGACAAATCGATAAGATCAACTGTAAGCGGCGTACTTAATTTCATTAGGATATATCACTTATTCACTTTGCTACACCAGCACATTGTTTATGCGGATGTGTACGTATGTGACTTTCTCCATATTCACTCGAACATTATTTTCATCATTGTTTGAATAATACGCCAGCAAATACAATATGTTTCACTGCAAATAAAATATAGCACAAAATGAAATCCATATTGCATTTTGTTCATTCCGCTACGAAGGGAACAATACACATCTATCCAATTATGGTCGACGACATTTTTCTTAATTCACAATTAACTATTTTCCATACTTTTTTTTCGTTTTTATTCACTATATATGTATACATTGAATAATTTGTCTCTATGTTTACTATTTGTGACTGAATTTTCAAAAAGAAAAATAAAATTCACAATTTGGTTGGGTTCTATTATTATTTTGAAGCAAAGAAAATCATTGTCTTTCTATTTAGATATGCCAGTTGTAATTGAGAACAAACTCTCCAATCGATCATATCATAGAATTGCATAGTTATGCGATGCTATGCTATCTGCGATTAGAAACCACGTATTATATTTAAAAAAAAAACATGCATAATGAAAAAAATATATAAATATATCACATTAGGACATTGATAAACATTTAGTTTTCATTTGTGATTTTGATTCTATTTCTTTTGCCTCCTTCCTACTAAAAACCTAGCAGTAGCAAAAGCCCAAGTACACCATATATAAATACAATTCACATAACTTTCAGTCACAACATTGTTTATTCAAACAAAAAATGAAAGTAACAAAAACTAATAACTGCGAAAATGTTCAAATGAAATATATCACTGATATAATATCAGAGAGAAAAGAAGTAAAATATTGAGTCGCTAAGATTTAAGAATTGTCAGGGGATGTACGATGAACCAATTATTATTATTGAATTAATTGATATTTTTTAGTTGGATAATGTTAGAAAAAAATGAATAAAAAAAACAAAACATTTAAGAAAAATGTATGAATGCATAATTTTAACACACAATTTATTTGTACATTCCAATCGTGTATATTATTAATACTGTTCATTTGTGCTTGTTTGCACAGAGTTCACTTAACCGTTTGCTTTTTATTATTATTTTTTCTTCACTTTTCTTTCAACATCTTTGGTATTTATAAAACCAACTAAAAATGTTTCGAATTTTTTATTTAATTTTCTAATGTGTGCAAAACATTAATCACAAAAAAAATGTTCGCTAACAAAAACTGGTGTAAATTATTGACAACATAAAAATGTTGATTGAAAACTTTAAATTGAAAGAAAATGTATATGTTCTGAAAAACTGAAATTGAACCACTTTCGAATGCCTTCAACCAATATCTATTTAGGTATTGACTCTTTCGATTCCAACATTTTTGGGCATGGCACTTGGAATTGGTTCAATTTTTAGAGGAAAATTAACAAAAAACTACCATAAAATGAAAATATTATACTATAAATATCAGTAATATATTGGTTAAGCGAGAGACAGACACATAAAAACACACAAACAACATACAAAAAATGAAAAGAAAAAATGGCAAGCACATATATATCTATAGAGTGATTGTAGTAGTTGTTGTTGTTATCACTGGGACAACAACTGCACCAACTAAATTGAACATCGCGTAAGCAAAAAAATATTTGAATGAAAAAAAAGGAGAATATTTGAAAATGTTCCAATGGAATTTTTTTCTTTTTGGAATTTGTTACAAAGAATAAAACAAAAAACAAAAAAAAACAACAGATATTGACTGTGCTATTTTTTATTTATCTCTTTTTGTGTATCCTCTCCCTCTCTCTCTCTCTCTCTCTCTCTCTCTCTCTCTCCCGCTGTCTGCTATATTCTAATTAGATTGTATTGCGCTTGTCGGGTGTGAATTGTAATTCATCATCTTTAGGTAAGTAAAAGTAATGAAATAGTAAGGTGTTAAAGATATCTTATAATGTTAAACGATGCAAAAAATACTATTGTTACAAAAACTAATCTATGCTGTGTGTAAAATATTACGTCGAGAATTCAACGTGCAATTCATTCTAGCTGTATTCGTTATTGTTGTTTCGAACATATGAGTGGCGCTATTGTCGGTAAATGGGAAAATAGCTATCACGTGCGAACATAACTGTCAAATTGGGAGGTTAGGTGTCATTGTTTTGATTTTGCATGTGGTAGCCGACATTAAAGGAAAATCCGAGAAAAACGAAGACAAAATGAAATTTTCGTATAAGGTGAGACGAGAATAAAGCATGTATACAATTAATTGTGTCCGTAAAAGTAAATATGGCAATACAAAAACGGAATCTGAAGAACGTTACATAATTTTTTTTGTATGGAGTTGTACTATGCAAAAAAAAATTATGGAACGTTCTTCAGATTCTGTTTTTGTATTGCCATATTTATTCTTACGGACACAATTGTTTAAATAAAAATCCATATGGTTTTTCAAATAGTTTTCAAATTTACTGGGAACGATTTATCGCAAAGGAAATGTGATATTCTCAAATGATGGCAATTCTATCATAAGTCCAGTGGGAAATCGAATTACAGTGTACGATTTAAAAAAGTGAGTCATTTTTTTCTCTTTTGTCAAATAATTTCACAACATCTAAGCCTTTCAAAATACAAATAAAACCCCTTTATTCTCAGCAACAAATCGAAAACTCTCTCATTGGATAGCCGTTATAATTATACTGCCATTGCAATTTCGCCAAATGGATGTTTAATGATAGCTCTTAATGAAAAAGGAGAGGCACAAATGATCAGTATGATATCACAAACCGTAATTTATACGCATAAATTTTCAGAAACAGTAAACTGTATACGTTTTAGTCCGGATGGTAAATATTTTGCCATTTCTCGATCACATATTGTATCTGTTTATATTGTGCCTGGTGAAATATCGGGTGATTATGGAAATTTTAAAGCATATCGACATTTCCATGGAGCCAATGATGATGTTACATGGATAGACTGGTCTAGTGATTCAAAATTGTTGGCGATTGGTGCACGTGATAATACAACAAAATTGTGTGCTATTGACTTTTTGCAAAATTTCCGACCATACCAATTAGCAGGTCATACAGATGCAATTGTTGGATGTTTCTTTGAAGAAAATAGTTTAGATATTAGCACAATCAGCCGAAATGGTCAGTTATGCATTTGGGAATGTAATTTACAATTGGAAAATTTAAAACCATTCAATATCAAAGAAGAAATGGCAGACGATGAAACGACAGAAGATGAAATTGATACAAAAAAATCATTGGAAGAACAAAATGATGATGGTTCAAATATCGAACAAGAAGACCAATTAAATGAAGATGATCGTATAGCGATAACTGGTCGTGATGATCAAGGAAAAATTGTTACTGATGAATCAGTAAAACCACATCCATTTAGTTATACGCGACTGGCTCGACACTATCTTCTTGATGATGTTCGCAAAACCGATTCAAATGCACAACTAACAGCCGCCAATTATCACCAGAAAACGAAATTGCTAATAACAGCTTATTCGAACGGTTGTTTTTTTCTACACGAAATGCCCGATGTGAATTTGATTCACTCGCTAAGTATTACCGAATTTGCAATTGAAACAGTCGTATTTAACGTGACTGGTGATTGGATTGCATTAGGTTCATCAAATCTCGGTCAATTGCTAGTTTGGGAATGGCAAAGTGAACAGTATATTATGAAACAACAAGGTCATTCAAGTGAAATGAATTGTGTTGCCTATTCACCCGATGGCCAATATCTTGTTACTGGTGGTGAAGATGCCAAAGTAAAAGTGTGGAATGTTAATAATGGATTTTGTTTTGTCACATTCAGTGAACATTCGAGCGCAATCACTGCTCTAGAATTTAGCAATAATAAAAAGTTTTTAGTGAGTGCTTCACTCGATGGTACAGTGCGCGCCTATGATTTAGTAAGATATCGTAATTTTCGGACATTTACATCACCAAGACCAGTTCAATTTTCGAGTTTAGCACTTGATGCATCCGGTGAATTGGTTGTGGCTGGCGGAAGAGATATTTTCGAAATCTATTTGTGGTCAATGAAATTAGGTCGATTATTGGAAGTATTGAGCGGACATGAAGGACCTGTCGTTTCACTTACATTCGCTCCGGTTGCAACATCATCAATGTTGGTGTCTGGATCATGGGATCATACCATTCGCATTTGGAACTGTCTTGAATCATCCGGTGATCACGAAACCATTGAAATTCAATCGAATGTTACTGCTGTTGCATTTAAACCGGATGGAGAAGAAGTTGCCGTTGCCGCGCTTAGTGGTAATATTAATATTTTTTATTATTGTACAAGTATAATTTTCCTATTGGGTGTATCGATTAATTTTTACCGCTGACTGTTAGATTTCGCCACTTAAACTTGTATGAAGTTTGACAGGTGAATCCAATTGCATTTTGTACATGTGACATTTGCCAATCTAATTCAGAGCAGAAATATTTATTTTCGACACAGTGTCATTATTTTTTTATCAAAATGGATCTC
>NW_022197544.1:10272682-10293447 GCF_009176525.2 Contarinia nasturtii
ATGCAAAAAAAATCTTGCCGGGCACAAAAAACATAGTTTTTTGTATCGAATTGTCACGAGCGATGAAAAGTGGGTCTATTACGACAACCTCAAACGTAAAGGAGCGTATGTTGATCCAGGCCAACCAGGACCATCGCAGTCAAAACGAGACATTCATTGCAAGAAGGTCATGCTGTGCATTTGGTGGGATCAAAAAGGTGTCGTGTATTATGAGCTGCTAAAACCAAGTGAAACGGTTACAGCCCAACGCTACCGCATGCAATTAATCAAAATGGAGCATGCATTGAAGATTAAACGGCCACGAAAAGCGTCTAAACAAGACAAAGTTGTGTTTCACGATGATAATGCCAGGCCACATCGAGCAGACATCGTTAAAAAAAAAGTACAAGACTTCGGTTGGGATCGGCTTGGTCAACCCGCGTACTCTCCAGACCTTGCTCCTTCTGACTACCACTTGTTTCGATCGATGGAAATGGTTTTGTCCTGAAGGAGTGCGAAAATGGATCGATGAATGGATAGCCTCAAAAGATGAGGAATTCTTTCGACGCGGAATCGAAAAGCTGCCAAGAAGATGGGCGGAAGTCATAGCTAACGATGGGCAATACATTGGTTAATGTACTCATTCATTTTGTTATTCAAATAAATATAGATTTTCACCCAAAAAACGGTAAAAATTAATCGATACACCCAATAATTGAAATATTATTTTTATTGGAAATCGTTGAAACAAAGAAATTCACAAACCTGTCCAGGGGTTGTTGCAGTAGTTGGCGTTGCTTTTCGCGATCGAACATTTCCGCTTTCCCACGTAGCCACCATGGTGGGGCATTGACCTTTTTCCATTGCACTAATTCTCTGTTAACAAACAAATATGGCATATATATTCACAATTTATTTTGCAAAAAGCAAAAAAAACAATAGCATTGAAATATTTACCATTGGCAGTACTTTTGGAACACGATTTATTTGATATTGATATTGAACATCGAGGACCTTAACGACTACAAATTCACCAAGAGCAGCAAACACGAAGATCATACAACCAGCCATCCATAAATCAAGTGCCTATATGGGAAATGGTGTGCATTTTTTTAAATAACGTCATGCATTTACCGAGGACAATATTCAATAAACATATGAACCGCTTAGAATAAAAGTAGATAATGGTAGAAAGTTAAAAAAAATCTCAATCATAAAGTGCTATGAAAATAATACTCAATCAAGAAAAAAAGTGAAAAAAAAATTGTTCATAATTTGTGTTTGCCTTTTATTTTCACTCATTTTATGATTGACTTTTATTTTCACTTTTTCTCTTGATTGAGTATTATTTTTACTCATTTTATGATCGAATTTTTCCAAATGAGTGATATTAAAATGAAAATATAATTTATGGTCGACTTTTATTTTCACTTTTTCCCTTGAATCAAGGGCCTTGATTGAGTATTATTTTTACTCATTTTTTGACCGACTTTTATTTTTAATTTTTTCTTGATTGAGTATTATTTTCACAGAACTTTATGATTGAGATTTTTTTTTAACTTTCTACCATTATCTACTTTTATTCTAAGCGGTTTTGAAGATTTGCTTTCACATACCTTTATGTAAGCTACAGGAGGAATATCGGCTCTTAAACCCGTGAACATTGTAACCAATGTTAACATGCATGTCACCAAAAGAGTCACACGTCCTGGAATCGCGTCTAAACCTAACCAAAATGAAAACCAAGACAACATGACGACCTGCAAACATACGTTTGAAAATGAAATAACTGAATAAACTATGTTAATTGTGTTCACAATATTAACAAACATCTTACCAAAGTTGATGGAGCAAAGGTTTGAATTAAATGATGGCCAATTTGTCGTTCGAAGCGAAAATTTACTGTGAGACGTGAAAAATTACCTACACAAACAATCAAGAAATAAAAAAAAACTTTTTCAACTATTTACTATTGTTTTTAAAGTCAAGTGTTCACATTTTAAGCGTTAGTCATGAAATGTTTAACTTTTCTGGACAGTTTTCAATGCCGACAAAAATAGATTTTTGGATATAATATTCAAAATTGACTTTAATCGTCGCCACTAGCAATGAAGAAAACTTCAGTATGATGAAAATAACGGAGAGAAATTAATTTATTGCATTTAGTTTGAATAGGTTTTTTTTTCTTGTATGCTCATTTTTCACAATTTATTCGCATATGTAGATTTTCGTGAGATTTGTTTGTATTGGACGGTGACAAAAATCTTGTAAATATTACGAAGCATAGCAAAGCTCAGGTAAAAGATTTTCACGCTGAACATTTTTGAGGATAAAATTAACTTTTTAAGAGATTGCATCGGAACCGAAATTCATTTAACTTTTCTGTGAGTTAGAGTCTGCTTTATTACCATTCGTTGTAGCCAAAATTACAAGAATTGAGCTTATTGCATTATTATCAGCAAAAGTATTTGTTATTACAAACCATGTTTCTCGGGCATATATCCAAAGCTTTCGGCTACTTCGAGCGGTTGTCCCAAATTGTACTGCAGTAATTTCAGTTCTGGATTTAAAACGACACCGGCATCGTCCCACTGCAATCGGACTTTTTGATTTGGATATGTGACTGTAAGTGAAGAAAGGAGAAAAAGGAAATGCAGTGTGACAATTAAGTGTGTCATTTGAATGTTTTAGTGGCTACAGTAGCCATTGTTTACTCACAGCTCTCAATATAGATCGGACACGATTGAATATCCATCGGATAAAGCTAAATAAAAACCAAAGTACGAGAAATTTGTTCAATTCTATATTCAAATTCATATGAAATACGTAATTTAAATATATAAATATGTGAAATACCTGAAATTCCATTTGACACGCGATTATTGCATGCATGCGGGCTGCATAACGTACTGTTTTGTTTTTGTATAATGTAACGGATGAAAATTTGTGCGTCAATGTCGCAATTTCTGTTCCGAAAATAATGAAAATAATAGTTAATTCGATCTGAGAAAATATCATTTGTTTTCTGATTATCGGGTACAATGGAACATATATTGTTGTAATTACCTGCGATTTTTGAATTTTGAATTTGCAGTTCAGGTTGCCATAAATTCTCAAAAAACTCTTGAGGAAGTATCACAAAATCATCTTTTTGAAAACAGTAGTAGTATTCAGAGAGTGTTGACAAAAAAATACACGAATAAATACATTTCATTGAAAACACTTACCACCTTCTTCAAATATATCGTTCGGAAGTTTTAATCGAGATTCCTTCCATTGTGAACGTATGAACATGTCTACACGAAAGTCCATATCTTCAACATTTATCGAATTAATATCTACAACGTAAACGCTAAACTTAACAACAACGGGCAATCCCTTTTTATTTGGCGGACGCACTTCTGAGATAGTCAATTTTGATGTTAAAACAAATTAATTAGACATAAACATTGAATAAATACATTATTTATCTACCTTTAACATAACTGTCTGGTAGAACCACCCTTGGTCTCAATGTATAATTTTTTTTTGCTTCAACGTAAGTGTTATGGAAACTATAAACGTTTAAGAAATATACATATTTATGTGAATTATCGAAAAATATATAAAATACATAAAAGACTGTGTGCGGTGTACCCTGCCACTAGTGACATTATTTTTGCAATAAAACTTCAATATTTTCACACTAACTAAAAAGAAAATCAATCGGCTATTTAATCATAGAGGATGCAAACGAAATCTCAAAATTGTTAATAGTAATAATACTTTGATATCTAATGGACCCACTTTGAACACAGTTGGGTTAAATTGAAAAAAAAAATGTTCGTTACAAAATTTGAAAGTTCATCATTAAAAAGTTCGGAAAAATACGACTTATGTGTTCGGCAGCATACAAAATGGGCCGCGGGAGATACTTTGTTGTGACAATAGCGATTTATTTGCCATTCAAATTCAGTTTTGTGTCTACCATTTGCGCGCGCCACTTTGCTTCTTTGCAATTTGGTTGTAAAAAAATATGCAGCAAAATGTGAAGTTCTTTCCGGTAATTCAGTGTTGTGTTTGAAATTTAAATTTTTGATTTTCAGTTGATAGCAAAGCGACAGCATTTGGTACATGTGCATTTTGAATTAATTTTTTGTTTCTTCTTCTTTGTTGGCTTTTGTAAAATTTCACATATGCTTTGCAAGGCAATCGTTTTTTTCGTCAATTCGTTTTTATTTCACAGAGTTGGCGACGACGATGGAGTGGTGGATTGACAGCGACATATCGTGCATACAATTTTCATTACCTTTTGTCCATCGTTCGATGTTTTTCTTTTGGGTGTTTTCGCTGCTATGTATAAAAATCGTGCCAATAATTTCAATTTTATTGATTTCAGGAAAAAAGGCCTTTCCCCAACATACAAGCACACATTATTCTGATTATACTGAGTCTACACCAGCGTGCAATATTGTTTTCCTTTCGTTTTTCTTTCAGGGGCAGACAACGAGTTCATTTGTGATACAATTGTGAATTTGTCCTTCCACTTTTCTTGAGAATTGGTCGTTGTTAATCTTCTCTAATTATCTCAAATGTTGACAAAATCAAATCATACTGGGTACTTCGAATTCGTGATATTGTTGTTTATAAATGTAACAAAATATGAAATAATATTGTAATCTACACACGCTGAATAAGAACCGTGTGGTAAGATTACTACTATTTCATACTAATGCAACGATATATACACAGACCTGTAGACAACAGTATTACATTTTTTTGTGAATTTGATGTCAGAAAATTTTTCAAGGCGACATTATCGAAATGTCATAGCTCTAACGAACTAACGCACTAATACACACTTAATAATAATGAATAGCAGCAAAAAATATCTATTATTCTACCCCCAGCACACATTTTCCCTTTCTCCCATTGCCAAACGCAATGTGTAGAAATGTCCTAAAAAATTTCTATTAAATATTGTGTGTTTTTAAGTGGTGCCCTCTATCGAAAGATACACAGTTTTGTTCTTAATAAAAAGAAAAGAACAAATATAAAAGAAAAATGGTAGATGTGCCAACAACTATTACGCCTGAGTGGAATGCAATGAGTGTCGCTTGCATATACTTCGTTGCTCTGACTGTTAAAAAAATAGTCATTACGAGTATAGAGTGTAAGAATGGTATATGTAGAGATTGCACTCAGTGAATTTTTTTTTCTTTTTCCTGTCATTCTACTTCATAAGTGCTGAACGAGCGAATAAATGCAATTAATGTAATTAGCCAAAATTGGCATTTATTAATCACATAACCATTTAATAGATTTTGCCGTCACATGGGAGGCATAGTGTCTGCACTTGATCGGAATATTTAAAGCTAGGTCATAATTTGTATTGACATTATATAATCCATCCATGTATACCGCCTCAGCATTTGCAATGATAATATTTGAGTTGGAGTTAGATTTGAAATATTGGGTGTATGCATTAATTTTGATCGCTGACAATTAGATGTCTCCACTTAAAATTGTGTGTGGCTTGACAGCTGAATCGAATTGCATTTTGTACATGTGACATTTGCCAATCTAATTCAGAGCAGAAAGTTTTGTTTTTCATACAGTGTCATTATTTTTGAATCAATTCAAAATGGATCGTGATAAGTTGTTATAAGTTAATCAGTTTTGATACGAAGAAAACTGCGGCTGAAGCGCATCGAATGCTTTCGGATACTTATGGTAGACAAGCTCCAGTAGATTCAAGCTGCAGAAAATGGTTTCAACGATTCAAAAGTGGTGATTTTGATTTGAAAGACAAAGAACGACTAGGTCAACCAAAAAAGTTTGAAGATGAGGAATTGCAAGCATTATTGGACGAAAACTCAGCCCGAACGCAAGAAAAACTTGCAATGGAGTTAAATATTGACCAAGCAACCATTTTCAGACGTTCGCATGCAATGGGAAAGATCTGAAAGCTAGGGAAATGGGTACCACATCAACTGACTGAAAATCAGCTCCAAGCACGAATCACAGCATGCAAAAAACATCTTAAAGAACCCAAAAGACATAGTTTTTTTAGATGAATTGTTACTGGCAATGAGAAATGGATATATTACGAAAACTCCAAACGTAATGGAGCCTATGTTGATCCAGGTCAACCAGGACCTTCGCAGCCGGAATATTCATCGCCAGAAGGTCATATTGTGCATTTGGTGGGATCAGAAAGGTGTGGTGTATTATGAGCTGCTAAAACCTGGCGAAACGGTTACAGCTGAACGCTAAAGAGGTGTAATGCGTTCAATAAGCGTAATGCTTTGTTTGCCGAACTTCGTATAGACAGTGCCATCTATATATAGAATGGGATATTATTTCACAAGTTTGAGAATGAGCGCATATGTTATTCCAAAAATTGTTGAAAAATAATTTAATAAATTGTTTCATTTTTTTGTTTTGAAATTGAAGTTAGCACAATTAGCATTAGATAATTTCTATTTAAAAAAACATAAATTTATATGAGTTTTAATTTAACTTAAAAAGCCTCGGGTGTAGAGTGTGTAGATCTTGTAGAAATGATATTGTTAAAATCTCCATACGTAAACTTATAAGTGTGAATGTGACATTTGGCGGATAGATACAAAACGTAATGTTATTGTTCTCTTACATACCAATAAGTTGTTTTTATTCTAGAGCGTTCAAATCTACCACAGAAATGTGACATAATGGGATTGGTGTCCAACATTAGACACAGCTCGCACTTATCGGGTCTAAATTACATCCGTTGATGTCTGTTGTGGTACTGTAGGTGCCCCACCTACTAATTCACAACGATTTTGGTTGAAAAAAAGAAGGAGTACATTGGTCTCGCGTAAAAAAACGCAAATTCCCATTTTAATCCCAACTGTCTGAGCTCAAATATTGTATGATTAGTCGAGTTATACGTTTACAAAATCAAATTACTCTAAAGAATTCATTGCATGAAGGTGTGAAAATTGATTTAATTTATATTTAACAGATATCTGCGGCATTGCACTTCTCTCACGTGATAATTTGTAATATTACTTTTGATTAATATAAACATAATCGTCTTTGTATAAATTTGGATAAGATCAGTATACCTATGTTTTTTTAAGCACAAGAGGCGGTAATGGGTTTCAACAAAAAATACTTTTCTTTATCATTTTTATTGTGATACAACCATGGATACAACACTTTAGTAATTAATTATAGTTCGAAGAAAAATGATGTGCCCAATGTACATTAACTGATGCACATTACATGATGATCTGGAACTGTTTGTCACAAATAGCAGAATGACTTTTTACATAGATTGAAATTACTGATTTATTGTTTATTTCAAATTTCATAAAATTCCTTCACTTAGAAAACGTAAAATTCACGTTCTGTATAATTTCAGGTATTTTTTTGAATTATAATTATGGCCACTATAGTTCGTGAGAGACACCAATCACAATAATATAAATAAAAATCTTTGACTGTAGAACGCTCTGGAAAACAAATTCAGGCATCTTTTAAGCATATTTTTAGTTATAATTTTTTACTCACCATGACAGCAGAAAAATAATCGCAAATGGTTTTTTCTTGAGAATAGCGAACATCTTTTGCAGTGGAACTTATTTGGCATTTCACAACTCTTTGGTGCTCTTTTGGTTATAGATAACAATGTAGTGACACAAAATATTTAAATCATAACTTCTGTTCAAAATGTGCTATAGGTATAGATATTTCTTTATATTTTTTATAGCTACCTCTTTCCTTTCTTTTTTTCCACTCAAATTTACAATATTTCTCTCTATAGCGCTATATGGCAATAGATTACTGATTCAACATAAATTCAATTTTAAACGAAATGTTGCATACTTCGCGTATATTTTGGAAACGAAACAGCTTTTACAAGATTTTGGAAAAATCAACAATAAATTGACAAATGACTAGGTTTATTTTGAGGAAAATGTTTATGACTTATTGCGACAATCACATTATTGTGCTTAGTTTATGACTTCAATTTCCAATGGCTTTCCAACGGTAATACGGATGCACTAAAATTTTGTAGTTTAGGGGAAATTATTATTGCACACGCTAGTTACATTTTTTTTATTTTCACCCTCTCTATCACTTGTATCTTTTCTTCTGTTCTTTTTTCTTTCGCACAGTTTTGTGCGATGTGCTTATTTTCAGCTCATATGCGCGATCTATTCATTTGAAACCAAAGTGTCTGATGTCACCGATTTTGAATTTGACTTGTTGTGGGAATTCATCCAAGCTTAAAGCGACCACTAATGTCAGCCCAATATGAGCAATGAAAGACGACACTTTCGCGTCTTTTTCGAATTTAAATTATGTCGTTTCTATAGTATCTATTTAAAATAAGTTTTTTTTGGTTACATAAGTCTTTTGAATTATTTAAATTGTAAAACATTGCAAAAAAGATGCTCAATTTCAAATATTTGTATAAAGATAACTAAACACCTTCGAAAAACTTTCAACAAGCGAATGAAAATATCCGATAATTTTTTTTTAATTATTCAAAGTTAAATCGCTTTTCCCAAGTTCATGTGAAATATTTTTAATGACAAATTCAATACACTTCATTCCAGTACACTCAATATATCATGTTTTCGATACACATTTTACTGAAGACCAATGTTGTTTGTTTTGTTTTTGCTTCACAAGTACTTATATTATTCCATTGAATTCTGTAATGAATTGCATACAACCTATGTAAAAAAGGGTCAAAAAAACTGACACCATAATTTATAGTTGAAAACAAGCGTTTCCTTAGCGGTAATTGAACAATTAATTACTTCTTGGAAAATTGATTATCACGTTCAACAGGATTTCACTTTTTTGGAATTGGTACTTATTTCTTTTGATGACTGGTAAAATTCAAATCGAAGAAATTGGAAATGATTTCTTTGGTTCACTTTTGTATGTAATTTAGCACTTTGAATTTTCACGATCTTTCAAGTTTCAAGCGCACATGTGAGTCCAAGCTCTCGTGTTTCCTTTCTCGTTTTTGTCCACGTTAACGTTTTCGTTCTTACTTATTATTTTTCAGTCATTGCAGTCGGGCATCAGATTTTTTTTGAATTAGTTTAAGCAAGTGAGCGCGTGCGTGTATGTATCTGTCTCTGTTTCATTTGATTTGATTTGACAGCAATAGTCCAAATCCGAAAGTGTGCAAGTGCAAAATTGTGGTCACATTACATTTTCGATATGACTGCATCATCATATCACTATGTGTACTTTTATTAAAATCGAACGCGGTAATGCTCTTTTCCTTATTATTTGACGGATATAAAGTGCAAAACAAACCAGAAAAAACTACGACAGCGGCAAGCATCAAGCAACAATCATCAATACTATATATTGTACTGTACACAACAAACACTGCAAACAAGCCAAAAAAAAAAACTAAGAAAGGGGTTGCATTTTATTTTACCACATTAAAGGCAACCACATACTATTTCAATCGCGCATTCACTCACTCATACACTCAATTGACTCAACGTTGGTGGAACATATGAATCGCGTGCAAAATAGCAAATAAATTTGTGGTAACAAACATATACACCTGTGAGACTGGAATATTTTCAAAATTCACAGGAATACAATATGAATTTTATGAAATTTCTGTCCAGTGCGATTAGTCTCTTTCGTTTGCAATGTTTCACTGGATATTTTAATCCTTTACGGTGTAAATATTAATATAATAAAGTTTTTTAAAAGTACTTTCTTCGATAAATTGAATTACTTATGTCAAACTTAATGTGCAAAGTCTGGACAATTTGGAATATGAAAAAAGTTGGAAATGGAATTTTTATTATTTAAAGTGGGTCGTCGATTTATTCAATACGTATTGAATGTGTATTTTTTGTAGTCGTTGTTATTCAACTCTTCAAATCACTTTTTAGTGTGAATGTATTAAACCTAGGGGAGATATAATATGCAATAAAATTAAATTTACATACTAGTAAAAAGTACCTCTAAGAAAGTGAGAAAGTGAGGGATACCCCGTAAATTTCCATAATATATTGTGCGATGTTTTAGTGAAAGAAATAATAGAAATATATAGGGTAAAGTCGGGTGATGTGAAACAGCCTCAATTTTCTTACGTAACGATGACAGATGCTGTCAAAAGCAGTGACGGTTTTTTGCTGTCTGAATAGCGCTAGATATTCGCAGCGTCTGTACAGCATTGCTGCCTAGATGCTGATTCGATGCGTTCACCCCATACCGCATACGGAACACACTTTTTTGTGCCACACACAGCGACGTGCGGTGAATGCATCGAATCAGCATCTGGACAGCAATGCTGGGCAGACGCTGCGAATATCTAGCGCTATTCAGACAGCAAAGAACCATCACTGGTCAAAAGAAGCTGTCATCAATTGCTATTGACAGTAGCTTGTTTTCTAGAAAACATACACGAGGTAATACGCACATTTTGTTGCTCTACTACAATCGAGTGAAAATTTTATTCCAAAAGTTTTTCCAAGCCATCATATAAATCGTGTTTTTGTGAGAAAAAAATCGACATATCGATATTCATAGTGTTGCTTTTTTGTTTATCTTCAATAATCCAAAGAGATTTTGTGATTTGCTCACATGGTTTTTGTGTAGTGTCATTCCGCGCAAAACAGCGTCAGTGGGGTGATGTGAAGCATTTTTTGTAGGGTGATGTGAAACACCCTACTGACGCTATTTTACATTATTTCATTTTTTTTGAAAATATTTTTTGAACATCTAAAGCGATTTATGTGGATATTTATCATTTTTATCATCGATTTTTAATCTTGTTTCACATCACCCTACCATTTTGAAAAAGTCCAAAAATCTTAGGGGGCAGACACGTGGAATAGGATTAGACTTTTAGTGTAAAGATTCGAGAAATTGCAATAAAATAGCAACGCCTGTGAATTAATTCGCGTGGAACAGCGAAACAGTGCATGGAATAGCAAAAATTGTTTCACTTCAAATCCATTCGACATTTCTTTTGACGTTTATTGATGGATTAGTGGAATAGTGCGGAATAGCAGAATTAACATTTTTGACGGAAACAGTGCATGGAATAGGAAAAATAGTTTCGATTTCACATTTGTGTTTTTGGATTAGTGGAATAGCTGGATTAGTAATTTATATAGTGGATTCGGAATTTATTCTTGGTGTCTCCCCCCTAGCAAAAATCAATGTTTTTGAAAATTTAAAAAAAAATATGAAAAATACAAAATTTTGAAAATCCACCGTTACATATATTTGGGATTTTCCTTCCTCTACAGAATAGAGCAGTTGTTTAAAAATTCAATTTGTTGATATTTTCATGACACAAAATAAAAACGTGTTTCACATCACCCGACTTTACCCTACACCAGACATTAGGCTCGAGCTATGCATCTAGCGGCTGCTATTTCATTCGCGCTATTTAATTCGTGTGCTGTATCTAACACCGAGTAGGTATATCATAGCCTACTATTCTTTTGTAGAAAATAACGCACAACATGCATAAACGCCTTAAAACGAGTTAAATAGCGCCTATGAAATAGCAGCCGCTATATCCATAGCTCAATCCTAATGTCTGATATACACACGATGGACCTCTTCTCGTTTTGGCAGGATGGACCAAATATCAACTGCTTTTTGTTTCAAATTTTAAAATCTTGAAATTCATTAAAAGTATGAATCACTTAATAATTTGGTTCAATGCAGTTGATTATAATTTTTGAATCATAAATGATTATGATTATAATTTATTAGTTTTAACTAAAATCTTCAACTAATTAGTTATATTCACTATATCAGTTATCATGTGTTAGTGGCTTGACTAATTAGTAGTTATCAAAACACAATTAGTTAACTAACGTTAGATAAGAAACCTTGACTAACGTCAAATTTCGTCTGTCTTTACGAAGGTTCCATTTTTGGCAAACAAGAGAAAAAATATTATAAGAAAGTAAGCGCATAAAAATGAAAATGAAAAATAATTTAATTTATATTCACATTTCTATTTTTTATTTATTTTTGATATTTCAGTTTTTTCAAGAAAACAATTTTTTGCTTCGTCTGTTGTCATTTACTCGCACTTTATACCAATACACAAACCAAGTGTAGGACGATCATAATTTTTTGCATTTTTTTATATGAATTTTTCATAATCAAATTCACGCGTGCTTTTTTATATTACGAAAAAGGACGTTAGTTAATACTAATGAGGTTTAACTAATTACTTATAATAAAAAACGATGATAATAAGTCTATTTTTTGACTAAACAGGACTCTGCTATAGCAGAACTATAGTATATACTTAAAGCGGAACCATATTTAATAAGAATAAGAAGAGACGATAAGAGGTTTCAAAATATATTGAGGCCTCCAATTTAGGAAATATAGTGTACATGTACATGTTTTGTCTGAATAAAATAAATTAGAAATATTGTTGCAATATACAAAAATTATATACCTACTGTTTCTCAGTCCTTCATTGACCTTTAATCAAGTCTTAAAATCAGGAAGTTTTGGAAATTACACTATATAGATTATGCAATTTCAATATCTGGCGCACTGAATAGAATATATATTTACACATATGTGACATAAATATTTGTTTTGAAATTTCGTCACAATAAATAACATTATATTCGTAAGACAGAAATTGAGTTGTTTTGTATGCCAAGCAGATGCATAAAATATAAAATCAAATACGGGAAAAACTATGTATTGTATTTCCGTTTCTTTTTGTTTTACTTCGCAATGATTTAATACGAACCATGACAACGATCGGCCGAGATATAGAGAACTGATTAACCTGATGCGAAGAAAATTATGATTGTTGTCGTGAATGTTCCGCGTTCTATCTCGCATGATTGTAAAATTAATTATTCAATGTGAATCACTAGGAAGTGAATCGTAGCATGGTCAACCTGGTTGTTCATATCTGAACGTGTTTTTATTATTGTTGTATTGTTTCTTTTACATCTTCATGTATTCTCAAAAAAAGTGTGTCAATCAGTGGCAGCAGTAGAGATCATCAAGCGACACAAACCCAATGGCTTTTGTGAATCTTTTGGCGGCCCATGACCTTACGGATCTATATAAAATTTGGAAATGGCCAAAAACATGTGTAAAAGAGAAAGAGAAATGAATGAAGGAATACATATTATTTGTTGACTATTTTGCACATATCACATATATTACGTGACAATTTTTATTTGATTTCTTAGAAAACCAAACAATTTAGTGCACACTTCAATTGCTTACCGCGAATTTTTTGCGTGATCATACAAAGTGATACATATTTACTGCTCAATTTCATATTTGAAGACGAAATTTTAGCCTACAAAAACCAAAATACGTTACATAAAATGTATGACCTAAACTGGTAGAGCTGATATTTTCAGGTGCTGATTCTCAGCCGCTGAGCGCAGTAAATTAATTGACACATATTCCTTGTTTGTGTTGCGTACTTTGTCTTTTTCATACTTGTGTGTCGATACGAACGATTGATTCTTTTTAATTAAATACATTATAATAAAATAAAAATTGGAATTTAGAAAATGTCTAACGTAGAAAATTGATAGGGAAAAAATGTGATTAAAATAAAAAATTAAACAAATCACTCGTTTCATAAAAAATTCTCTTGTATAGATCATTCACAGCAGATCGCAATGATTCCAATGTGATTGGAATGTCTATAAAGCGTACTATAGGTATTTTCTCAGTTCTCACACCAGTATTCATTGGAGTAGCAGAAACAAGTAAATAAACAAATAAATAAAAAAAGAGTCAAACTGGAGTCACAAACAACAAAATGCAAAGTATACAAACGACACAGTCACTGTAAACGCGTAATATATTTTTACTTTGTAAATTGCACGAATATATTTTTGTTGTATTGCCTTTTAAGAATGTATGGCTCTTATGTGTAGTTCAAAAGCAGCGTGTGCGAATTATGATGTATCTCAATCGCTCACCAGACGAGTCAATGCTTCGGTTTTACTTTCGTATTTATTTATGTATATATGATTTTAAAATTGGTTAAAGGTGCGCATACCTGATCGTTTGATGTCGATTGTTATTTCAGTGTTGTTGAACTAGTAAAAACTCTCAGTCATTAAAAGTGCGCGAGACGTATAAGTTCAAAAAAAAATCTCCCCAAACTAGAACTGTATAATTGTAAAAAAAAAACATTTATGTCTTTCATCTGAAATTTGTTATACGCAATCTTTAGTTGTGCTTTAAATTTATTTAACGTTTAGTAGTGAATATTTCCCATACACAATTGGGAAAGTTGAATAATTTCAGTGTGGAAACTGGTTGAATCTTCGATCATTCCATCCATAAGTAGCGATACTAAAAATTTGTCATACAGAATAAAGAACGTGTGGCCAGAGAGCAAACAAAATACGAACAAATCACCTCGAAATGCAGACGGAATTTTTGTGATTTTTTGTTTGTTTTAAATAATATTCTAGTAATAGAAATTGGAACGAATTTGCAGATCATTATCATCAAGGAAGCTTAAAATTGTGAAAAGTAAGGAAAAGCTAATCAATATATATCAATTTTATTTACAAAATTCTTTATTATCAGAAATACTTCAAAGTTAAATTAGATAATGTGTCTTCTTGAAGATATGAAATCGATTTTAATCTATCAACTTGTACACGTTTTCGTGAATTTAATTCAAAAGAAGCCAACACGTTTTATAGGTAAATTTAAAAAGATTTGAACGTTTTTCCTGCAAGCTTTTGACCTATTGATATTGTTATTTGAATGATTCAAATGCGCATATTCAAGTTTATAGGCCTGTATTGAAACTTTTCTTCGAAATATTCCATTTGGTATGAATTTAAAGAAGTACATAGGAATTGAAATAATAACAACAACATTTTGTTGGGTCACGTCGATTTTGAAAATTATTAAGTACAAAATAAATAATATTAAATTATTCATTGGACCGTTACGGACACATAGGTATTTGCCCGAAATTAACTAACTTACGACACAAACACATTTGTAAAAAAGTGATTTCAAATTGTTTGTTTCCGTTGAATGCGTAAAAAACTAAATGTATCGATAAATCAAAATGTTAAGAATTTTTTACTGCCATTTTTTTTTTCAATGTTAAATAGCGCATATACTAACTATGTCGATTTGAAGCATTTCCTGAAAAGTGATGAATAATATTTGCATCGCAAATGGTTGAACATGAAGCAAAAACCATTGATCAATTTCTATGAAATATGATGGCTATATGTCTATAAATGGAATACCATGCGGAAACTTTCTAAACGCAGAAAGCTTGAATATTAAACTTGTCCACACACCATCTTTTCTGATAGATCTTATACATGCAGTTGGAATGTAAGAAAGAAAGACGTTTGTTGTCATTACGTTTGATGTTTTTGTTGTTGTATCATTTAAAAAGTTTCAAGGTCCAAAAATGTTATGAAATTGAATCGATTGTAAGATCTGATTTTCGTATACTTTAATTCCTGAGATTGTAAAAAATACAATTAGAATACATAGACAGATAATGTTTACACGTTTCACATTCAACTTTATGCAATGTATTATAGTGAAACTTGTTAATTTAAATTCATCGTTTAAATGTTAAAGTCTTTTGGGTACTAGTTGAAAAAAGTGTATTCATCTGTAGTTAGTCTTAATATTTTTTCGTTTTGATTTTCGTAAAAAATTAACATTGTTTGTATATGATCAAAGCGATTATTTTGATTGTTCTGAAAAAGTGATCATGTAATGTCTTTATTTGCAATTCTTCGTTAGGGGACTAGCCAACAATATTTATGAAAATATTTTTTTTTTGATTCAATGTTTTGAATGAAAATAGTTTTGAATGTTGCTCAGAATTCAGGCACTGATCGCATTCAATGTGTTGTTAATGGCTTGTTTTGCATATTTTATACGAAGTTGGTGTTCAAATAAAAAAGAGGCATATTAGAGCATCAAATTTACATAGTGTGCGAGGTGAACGACACTATATGTTTCGTAGAAAAGCGTTTTCCATTCACACATTGTTGACCCAGTAGCAGCATTTGTGCCCATTTACCTCAAATCAGAATAAACTCATTACTCTACACAATGTTTGTTGAATGTTGCTGCTCTCTTCAATACCAAAAAAACGTCGCCAGAATGTCTATAGACTAATGGAATTTTTGCTTTTTATAATTGTACAATACATTTTGAGACAGCTTCGAATGGAAAGATAAAATTGCGTCACTTATTCGCCATATTCGTCGTCATTTTACGATATAAAAGTTTTCCAATTCAATATTTGATTTTCTTTGGAAATATTTTTAAATGGAGAAGAAGTGTCCGTTCAGTTTGATGGGAACAAAGTGTATGTTTGAAATGTTATTATATTACATCAGGTGACGAAATACTATTGACTTATATAGCATAGATTGAAAGTTTCAATCTGAAACATCTAATCCATGAGTTTCACTATCGAAAGCTCCATTTTTGGTATCGCCATCTGTCGTTAAATTAGTTTAAATAAAAATATACTCTTTTTGATCAGATTCTTTGATTTGCGTAGCGAATATGGAAAAATTATTTACTTTTTCACGGCACTCGTATGTGCTACATCCGCGAACTTATGACGCTCATTTCAGACAATATATTGAACTAACTGGTCAGTTAAGCTGACAGTACGTTAGCCAGCTAAATGCACAGTGAGAAATGTTTGAGTAAGGTTATTCTGATGTTCAGAGTTAGTAGAGCGTCTACCCCTCAAAATGAGTTAATAGAGTATGATTTACACCGGTATTTGTGCAACACGCGTAAGTCGCTTGTAAGCGATTTACTTAGAAATAGCGGCAACACAACAAAGAAAAAATGTCTTCCTTTGCCGCTCTTCACTCACTTCGTTTCCATGCGTCGCCGCTATTCACTTAGATCGTTTACAAGCGACTTACGCATGTTGCACCAATACCGGTGTAAATCATACTCTTTTAACTCATTTTGAGGGGTAGACTCTCTACTAACTCCGAACATCAGAGTAACTTCACTCAAATATATCTCACTGTGTGAGCTAAAACAATAAAAGTTATTGTTAAAACAATAGAAGAATGATTCATTATTATAACAATAACTTTTATTGTTTTATCCCATTTAGCTGGCTAACGTACTTCCAGCTCAGCTGACCAGTTAGTTCAATATATTGTCTGCATTTCACAAACAAAACCACTAATGCAATCGGCCATTAATAAAGAATGACTCAATGCTTTATACCATTCTCCACTTATGTTTAATTAACCTTCCAAGCTTCAGCCCAATAAAAGCAATATACATAATGTAGAATAAATGCGTGTGGAGCAGGTCATATAAAAGATGTACAAGAACTGTTTTAATTTCACAGTCGTTCTTCGTACAGTCCATAAAAAATAATGTTGCGGTGAGAAAATTGGTCATATGTTAAATAAATTGGCATATAGAATTTTTTTCTTTTCTTGGCCAAAGTGCAGATGTCGAACATACATATATTTGTGTTTGACAATTTTTCAACGGTACCATATTACTTTTCCGCACACACCTAGTGTGAAAGGGAAAAGTATTGCAATAGGTCAAAATTTACGACATCTCAAAAACATGTTTTCTGGACGTTTCTGAGGTCAAAGAACCCGAATCAAGCCGTTTTGAGCATGGTTGTTGTGGGTCTGTTCCACGTCGTACGTCGTACGTTGTCCTCTGTACGCAAAATTTGTCCATCGATTATCTCACCCCCCAGAAAAGTTATTTAAAATCTGACTGTACAGGATGATTTGGGGTCACGAGGAATAGAAATCATTAGATTTTGAGCGATTTTGGTTGATGGAAAAAAAATTCATGCCTGGAGTGATACCTATGAAAAAGAGTCAAATGTCAAAAAATATGTATTGGGGGGTTTTTTGGCACGAGAAAACCGAATCCGTAGTTAGTTTTGAGATACAATCAATTTTCGATACGATTTCCTTGAAAAAATTACAAAAAAAATTGAATTTTTGTACGGGAGCCATGCCTGTATGCTACTGTAATGACGTGAAACTTTGCACAGACTATTTTTTACACAAAAAAAAATATCATTCTGAAAGTTTGAAAAGATTTCAATCAAAATTAGGGGTACCTCCCAAACAAAATTTTCAATTTTTTGGCTCAAGAACGAATATTTTGTATGGGAGGTACTCTTAATTTTCGTTGAAATTTCTCCAAACTCTCCGAATGTTATTTTTTTGAGAGCAAAATAACCTGTGCAACGTTTCACGCCATTAAGGTAGCATATAGACATGGCTCCCATACAAAAATCCAAATTTTTTGTGACAAAATGAAAAGTGTTTCAAAAAGAATTTTTATGGCAAAATTAACGTCAGACATATTTTTTTATAGTGTTTTGTTAGAAAATGAAATACTTTCAAATGTCGTACAAATGGGTTCATCATGAAAGTGTGAAAAATCTTTTCTCGAGTACTTCTGCTATTAAATTAAAGAATATTTCGATGCCAAGGTTTGAACATATTTTTTGGTCTCGAGCCTTATGCCGCTTGAAAGGCTTGAAAAATCGAACAAATATTATTTTGAACTCGCTTAATAAAATACGCAAATACCACCGTGCGGAAAAGTTCGTCTTACTCCCGTAAGACTCTTTATTTTATATAAGCATCAGAAAAATCATATTAAAATTTAATTCACAATTAAAAATGATAATGAGTTTATAACGAGTCGGGACATTTGTTTCATTTTCAATTGTTTAATCAAAAGAAGTAAATGTATTAGATTTTAAAATAGATTAGATTTATTTCACCGCCAAATGCTGGCTGAACTTAGGTATTTTACAACATGTATATACAGTGTATAAATAATATAATTCTCATTAAATAATCATGTAGTCAAATAGTTAGAAAAGAATAATAGGTGAATAAGTAATAGGTTATAATTTGTTATTGTATACATAGATATTTATTAATGTATTTCACCGTCTGATCACAGATTGAATTTATCACAAAATTTGTACAATATCATTCACAATGAAACACCACCCGATCGTATACCCAGCTACCAGCCTTTTCGACTTCGGAGTAGCAGATATCGATTGTGTTCACTGTTTTAATTTCTATATTCATTATAACACTTAAAAGTTAAAAGTTAAATTTTTCACCGATCAAATATCACATTTTCCAATTTGACAATATTGTTTCTAAAGATGTGTCTTGATGCCGATTCTAAAAATGTTTCTCTTAATCAAGTTAAAGTTTCTACAAGCCACGTAAAACGGCTGAATATGTGCATAATCCGATGAAAATGCCCTAACTCTAATCAGTTCTGTACTTCTTAAATTTCTTTGGTTTTCGTCATATTGCAGTCTTGTATATACAATTTTATTTTTAAGTGAACTAGACACTATTTTACCCAAAAGGAGATCATAAATTAAAAATACAGAGGCATTTATACGCCGTCTCCAAAGCGGTTGAATATTTAAAACATCACATCTAAATTGATAGCACACGGTGGTAGCACAAAATTTTAATCTCTTTGGTAAATACATCTCAATTTCCATATCACAAAATCTTTCTGAATCGATTCTATTCTATTGGAATGGATACGGTGATATGGTTGCCATACAATACTCGCGTACTCTAACTTTGATCTTACTAGTGCACAGTATAACATTTTTGCAGATTCAATTGTAAACTTATTCTTTAATGTGAGTTTAATAAAACCCATCGCCCCCTGTGCAGTGATTGACAAATGTTAGCTTCGTGTCAAATACAACTCCCAGATCCTTGTGTATGTTGATCCGTTCAAATGTATGTTGGCCGTTGTTGATCGTATAATCATAGTTGACCATGTTTCCGCATTTTGAGTATGTCATAACGAAACATTTCTTCAAGTTCAAATGCAGACTATTTTCAGTACACCATTCGCTCAATTGATTAATGGCATTCTGAAATATGATGGCATTTAGGCGATTGTATGGTTCGGATTAATTTCAAATCACCTGCAAATAATAAAACAAGTGCATTTGACACGATTCCGACAATGTCGTTAATAAAAAAAATGAAGAAGCGAGGTCCCAAAATACTTCCCGCTGGTACTCCAGAAGATACAGTGAAAGTTCGTGACTTTCGTTCACCGATTCCAACAAACTGTGTCCTATCTGTCAGATATCCATGGAACCATTTGACGAGCCGTCGGCCGAATCCAAATCTCACTAGCTTCTGCAACAATTTCATATGGTTCACACAATCGAATGCCTTTTCGAAATCAGTATATAGCACATCCGTTTGACATTTTTTGATCATAGAATCGATCGTAAAATTCACTATCTGTAGCAAATTTGTCGATGTTGATCTAGTTTTCACCATAGGTGTTAATTTTTCTACTAATTAGTAGAATTTTTATTAGTTTATTAGTTTCATCATTTTTATTATTTTATTACTTAGTAGTTCTTAGTAGCCACTAAGAAGTAATAATTATTATTTTACTAGCTACTAACAACTACTAATTATTAGGTCTTAGTAGATTTTTTATTAGAATTTTAGTAGATTTTTTATTAGAATGTTAGTAGATTTTTTATTAGAATGTTAATAGAAATTTTATTAAAACGCCTATTGATTCAATCACGATTGGTATTCGCTTACTATTCAATAGGTATCACATAGCAAGTTTATATGAAACTCTCGGAGACTCGGTATAGAGCACTCAAACAGTGAAAAAAGTCCAGATCGTGATTCAGATGATATGGAATGCGATTTTTTTCATTCTGATTTCACCAGGTGATACAGAAAATTGAGTAGTATTTG
>NW_022197544.1:10293847-10309101 GCF_009176525.2 Contarinia nasturtii
CTAATCGCGTGAACTTTTGTCCGCAAAAAAATAAAAGCGAAGAGATCGAATCAGAATTGGGATTGGCAAATTTTAATAATTTGTATATGAATAATACAGAAATCGTCGATAAAAGTGAAATCAAAATCGTCGAATTCAATACGAAGAATTTAATAACACAGTCGATGATATGTTGACGTTAGGTATGATTTGACTGCTACGCGGTAATTGGTAAATATAATATTATGCTGGGGTAAATTTAATTTGTTCGTGTCGTTTGTTTTGAAAATATGACAAAATGGTAGAATTCGTACGGTAATTTGGTAAAGTAATATTAAACTTACAAATTACCCTTTACATTTACCAAATTTTTTTTCTCTGTGCAATGGTTTTCACAAATCCATGTTGATTGTGGCAGATTTTCGAAATAACAAATGTGCTGATTTTGTTATACACAGCAATTTCGAAAAGTTTGGCTATTGTCGGTATTATAACTACTGGCCTGTAGTTCGACGCGTTGCTCTTTTTACCAGACTTGTATATTGGCACAATTCTGGAATTTTTCAATGTTGCCGGAACACATCCTTGATGCAGTGATTTACAGAATAAGGCTGTTAATGGTTTCGACAATGTGTGCGCGCAATTTTTCCATCTTGGCCGGCTCCTTTATTCACGTTGACCGATTGCAATGCCTCCAACACATCGACTTCAGATATGTCAATGTCAAATGATACGTCTTCGCATTCACCTAAAAATTGATCCAAGTTGATAATGTCGCTTCGTGATAAATCAATAGATAATCAGTCAGACTAGAAATGTGAAGATTTTCTTCTCTTTTTGGTTTTTTGTAATCACTTTTCTTACAAGATAATAGTTTCAATTTAGAAATAAAAATTTATAATATTTTAAATTGTTTCTACATATTTTTGCCCATGATCCAAAGGCAGAATCAGGAAGTCTCATTAGCTTTTGTCGAAATTCATAATGTGGTAGCCAGAGTTTGAAGTTCTAGATCGCAGCACCGCTCTACATCGATCGATTATAATAATCACCATTAATAAGCATGACAAATTGCTTTTGAGTACGCTCAACAAACTTTTTGTGCGTTATGAGCGATGGTGACCAGACTGTAGAAGCAAATTCAAGATGAGAACGGGCCAATGCAAAGAATAGGATCTTAATGATGTCTTTATCGAAAAAGTAGCTCTGCCTTTTGACGAATTGTAGAGCAGCATTCGCTTTATTGCAGGTATATTCAATGTGAGAATTGAAGCTCATTTTCTTCTCAAGGATAACGCCCAAATCACGAATTTCATTTACTCGTTCAATGATTTCGCCATTTATTGTGTAATTATTTATTATTGGTTGATTTTTGGTATGAAAAGAAATAATTCGGCACTTCGTTCGATTGACTTTGAGCTCATTCCGTTTGCACCAATCCAGAAAACTATTTATGGATCCCTGAAGCCTTTGAACATCCTCGTAACTCATTACAATCACAGATAGTTTCTTATCATAGGTGATGACGAGGGTTCCTAGGGGTTGGATGACTACCCCCTAAAATATTTTTAGGAACCCTCAACAATTTTGGAAATGAGGACCTTTTTTTTGCTCTTCACTTTTCTTTCGATTTGCCAGGGACTTTCACCTCAAAAAGTGACTTCCAAAAAAAAAACGATTTTTGTCTCATTTTTGGATTTGCAAGGCAATCTGGAGTTGGAAAATTCTTTCGATTTGCTAGGGATTTTCGCCAAAAAAGTGACTTCCAAAAAAAAAAAAAACGATTTTATCCTCATTTCGTACAAATTGTTGACATCTTCAGGGACCCCCCATGGATTTTTCCAGGAACCCCCTACAGAATTTTGCCACCACCCCCATTTTCTTTGTTGCAATAACAATTTTGTATCAAGAATCATTGAGCAAGAGTGAATCAATTGATTTGTGTGATGATAACATTGCAAGCCACACAATCCTATGATTTTGATAAGACTTCACCAGATGATAGCTTATTGACCACTTAACTTTCTGAAGGGTACTTTCTGTTGGAAAGTCCCTTTTAAGTCATTATTACCTCTTGAAACAAATTGTGTTTAAGTTACACCCATTGATTCAAGTCTTGCACACACTTCGTTTGGAAGGAGCAAAATTGCATGGATAAAATTTCGCCAACGGCATTTACCTTATTGGCCGATGAACAATAACTATGTTTGCCCATAATATTGAAAATTAAATTTTTGGGACTGAATACAATTCAATAATTCTCAAAAATCAATATAAGTTTTAAGGGATTATCAACCTTAAAAAGTTCTTATTTTATTTGGAAAGTAGTTTGTTTCTCCAAATAGTACGGTCCCACGTTTCACATTAAGCCCTAAGATCATATGTACGTTGATTGCATGCGGCTATGACTACACATGTATCTCTTCTTTCACTATGATTGACGTTCAATTGGATGAAATAAACACCAAAAATAGAGTAAAATAGAGTGCGTAACTCATTTTGAAGGGTAGACGCACTGCTAACACCGCAAATGCGAGTTACCGTACTCAAATATTTCTCTCAGTGCATATTTGCAATCAAATTGTTCATTCTTTAACTAGATTTGAAGTCGATACTGCTGAAGATTACAGTTTACCACCACCCAGTTGCTTGAACTCTTTTTGTACGTGTATTTTGTTATTGTCCTAAATACGAATCAGCTTGATGTTTGTGCGAAACAAAATGATGGTCAGAGTTGAAGTGTTTGGAAAGAATTGTGTCCATAAAATATAAAGAAAATCATCAACATTCGTGCAGTGTTTTATTATAATAAAATGTTTATTATAATTCGTGTTGAAAGCTTAAACCTCAATAGTGATTGTATCCCATCATTTACACAAACTTATTAAAAAAGGATAGTAGTGACATTTACATTTTTTTATCTTTTCGATAGACTGGTTTGCAATATAAAAAAAACTTAAATCTTGAATTAAATATTTGTATATCTTTATTACAAAAAATTTGAAAGTGAAACAGAACATGTTATGAAATGATAAACAAGTTGAAATAAATGTCTGTTTGCCTATTTGTGTGATTCACCAAATCACTTTTCAGATGGCACATACTAGACAAAAACAGATTGTGTATTTATTTCAATTTTGAAAAAAATCATATATGGTCACGTGATTATCTGCATAAAATTGATGTATTGAATGATAATTACATTGATCCACGCGGCCATTTATAATCATGAAAGAAACAAAAAAGTAAAAATATTTTCGCGTCTAGATCATATTATCATATCTTAAGTAGTCTGAAACATCAACTAGCAAATTGTGTCTAAAATTGATCGATGAATTTATAAGCAAAAAAAAAATTGGCTTTGTTCATTTGCCCTCGCGTGCTAAAAAAGTAATAACATTTCTCTATTTACATTCAATTGATTGCGTTTGAATGATGCAAACACTTAGATATTTCCCATTTGGAAGGGAACACAATTGAATAAGATTTGACTGTAAATAGCAAACTTTATCGCAACTCGAAAATGAATAGCCAGTTTCCGAAAAACATACTAGTTTGGTTTATCAAAACTGGTTGACTTTTTGAATTTTTGTATAAAAAAAAAATTCCGGCGAAATCGATAACTAATCGATCAATGAAGAAATAAAAGTAATCAATAAATCTACAGGTTATAAATCGTTTCGATTGCGCACGGTTTTAAGATTAGAGACACAAAGTATTTAGGTGAATCGCTGAGCTTGAATAGCGATTTCAATTTGTGGCAGACTGTTCAACGGCTCGCATCAAAATCTACAATTTTCTCTTCATTCTCTTTGTTATTTGATTTTTTTTCCATAAAATTTCGGTGATTTCTTACAACACACTATTAATCTCAAAATGTGAGTGACTGAATATCAAAATATGTAAATCGCGATTTTTAGTTTTGAAATTTCAAGATAATCAGAATTGATTGAAAATAGAAAAAAGCAGAATTACCCAGAAGAAAAACATCCAATATAATAATTTAATTGTTTTAACTTTAATCGTTATGATTAAAATACGTAAATATAATAAACTATATCATAATATGTATTGAAATAGCAATTTTAGCGAATAAATGGTTACATGTGGTGCTTTGATTTCGAAACGAATGCTAATTATGTTTATTTTTGTCTTCGAATATTTAGCATGTCAACAGAAAAGGACAATAAAGGTTCGGTGTTTACGCTGAGTGATTTTAATTCAACGTGAGTATTTGATGCCATAAATTTTAACGCCATTAAGTTGTAATTAACAAGGAGCTAGTACACATTCTCCATTGATGTTGTTGTCGTTGATAAGCAACCAATGGCTGATAAAATAATTAATAATGAAATAGGGAACTTTGCACTTGTCGCATTTATCTATAATGAAAAATACGTCACGTTTCTGCACTGAAATCATTCTTTAAAACATTCTTTACCATTATATCTATAATTAAAACGTCATTGGCGCAAAAGAACTGGTTATCAACATTAATGTGACAAAATAATGATGAAGCAGGCACAATTTTCATCGAATTACAATTATTTTCTACATAACTCAAGATAAATTCAATCAATCAACATTCAAGTGTAGATGTCAATATTTTATCAATAAAAATGGAATGACGCAAAAATATTTTACCAAACAAATCGGAAGTGCCTGAAATTGTTCACAGCTAAACTTTTCTCTAATTTAATTTTTCGTATTTTCTGTATAGTACCATTTTGACAGAAAAAGTGGAAAATGGAAAAGACAGCGATTATAACCCGTTTGAACACAGAGATATGGCACACTCCAATTCGTAAGTTAAATCGAAAATTATGATGAAACTTTTCTTGAAAATTCTATTATTGTAATTTTTATTTGAATTTAGGACAATGGGATCATTGGCACATCTTTTAAAAAGCTCATTAGGTACTGGAATTTTAGCCATGCCGATGGCCTTTAAAAATGCCGGTTTACTTTTTGGCTCAGTTGGAACAATTATTATTGGTTTAATTTGTACACATTGCGTGCATATATTGGTATATCTATTGAAATCATTAAGAACTCATTAAGAATTTGAAACGATAACTATTATTCAAATGAACAAACAAATATTTATTCGAGAATATATGAAAAATATTTAAAGAAAAACATTCAATTACAGGTTAAAACTTCACATGAAGTATGTAAAAAGGCAAAAGTGCCGTCACTTGGTTTTGCTGAGACCGCAGAGAAAGTGTTTGAAACCGGCCCGCTATTCCTTAGGAAATATGCTACGTTTGCTAGGTAAGTGACTTTATTAAATTCCAATGAAATACATTAAATATGTGTTACAATTAGTCATTTGATTTTTGCTGACATATGCCGGGAAATGGCATTGATTCTAGTTGATCCCCAAGTCGCTTTTGTTCTTCGATTAAGCGATAGATTTCATTCTTCTCTTGCTTGGTTAATGGACGACGTTTTTGTTTGGCAGCCCACACTCTTTTGTATGATTCAATCAACTGTAAATTAAAATTGAGATTTAGTAAAATTTTGTAAAAATTATTATTGTTTTGTCAAATTTTCAAACGAAATTCATAGATACTTCTTGATCAACAGCATCAAGTTTTCGCTTTATTTCCAAACGTTGCATTTCCTCTTTGGCAGCAATTCGTAATTGCTTCAATTCGTTTAAATTGTACTCAGAAATTGATTCCAATTCAGTGCGGACGCGTTTTATTTCATTCAAGACTTCATCATCTTTTTCCTTGGGAAAATCACTGATGTCAAGGATTCCCAACTCGAATAATTCTTTTTTCAAACGTATTTCAACGTCTATACCATTTTTTAAAAGAGATGCTATTGGCATCGAAACCGAAGCATTGCTCCGATTGGCTGATGATAAGTTGTTTTCACCACAACTGTCATTGCTTTCATTCGCCATGCTACCATCGCTTGATCCAATAATATCACCAATTTTTGAATTTAGTAAATTCTCTTCAAGTAAAGCCGCCACAAGTCGTTGCGTTAGTGGTCCGGTAATACCTAAATATCAAACGATTGAAAAAAAACATCAAATGGATGGAAAATACAACGGATATTCATTTCGAAAATATTTTTTTAACCTTCTGCCATCATTTTTTCACTGGCCACCTTTTCGCCTTTCTTCAGCATGCTATTTACTTCTGGATTAGCTGCATTTGTGAAGCGTTTATTTCCTTTGGCATTTAGATTAGAGCTGTCTTGTTCTTCACGTAAATCTTCTGTGGCCCATCGTGAAGCATAATGTGGTCCCAATTCTGGTACTGGTGGTACCAATGGCCCCGAATACTCTTCAATCATATCATCTAGTAACTTGACGTCTTCTTGAGTAATTGGCATACAATATGGTTCAACAGATAGCCAGAATTTATTGGGTATATCATTTTTTGGGACTAACACTTTTGGATTCTGTTGACTAGTTGTTGATGATTGACTATTTTGATGTGATGTTGGCGAAGTATCCGCATTATCGTCGGTATGCTGTGAATGAGCCGGTGAATCAGATGCGCTGGCCTTTATTTTTATAATTTTGGCCGATTGATTTGAGGATTTTGCTTCTTTAGTCATTTTGCGCTTACCTAAAGTTTACCAGAAGAAAAATTGCAATTATTTGGAAGTTTCGAGGAAAAAATATATAGTATACAAGTATTAAGAGTTTGAGTTTACCGAATGCAGCGGATGTATGTTTCTCATTCTTTTTATGTGTTTTATCTTCACGATCCAATGAATCAAAACCACTTTTCAAACTTTTATAACGCAATGCTACAGTCGAAAGTAATATCTCCAACTCTAACTGAATGCCATCTAATTCTTCGGCTGGAAATAGTTCAATTGCTGATTTGGTTAACGCACTTGTATAACGTGGAAGATACTTGATATTTTCACTAGTTTTTATGAGTGTTGACATAGACAATGGCAAAGCGGTACTTGTCACTGTTACAGCTGGAGTACTACTTGAATTGCCAGCCATTGGACTAGATGTTACAGCAGTCGTTGCGTTCATCTGTTTTATAGGATTTTTGCTTGTACTAACCATTTGATTACTTGCGTTTTGAAAACTATTTCGACCCTTCCCCGAATAATTTGTTATCTTTTTGCCTGTCATTGCTTTAATCCACAATTTTTTTTCCTTGTCACAAACAAATAAATCGAGATGATGAAACTATTTTCTACACGAGCGTTGTTTGGCGTCCGACATAAATAAAAACACATGAAATACTGTTTTAGCTGCAAATAAACTGATAAAAATCTGTCAAAACTATCGTACACATATATAGTATATTTATACATTCGTAATCATATATGATTGATGACAGATAGAGAATTTAAACGATAACATAGACTAACGTTAGTGTATTTTGTAGTGAATGATAGCACACAAAATAACTAAAATTTGATTATTCTGATTAATCCCTACTTTGAATTATTAACATGTAAATCTAAAGTACTGAAAAGACTTTTCTTAAGAATATCAATGTAATTTGATTTTGATTGCTATTATTATGTCCATTTCTTTGAACTGTTCCACCAGTTTTATGTTTGAAAAAAAAATCGGTTATGCAGATTATTTTATGTTTTTTACTTTGATAAATTCATTCAAATTAAAAAAAGAATATAAACTTAATTTTTTTCTGTTTTTCTATTTTATAGAAACTTCACAGATTATGGACTGGTAGCCACTTATTTGGGTGCCAATTGTGTATATATTGTTTTTATTGCAACATCATTGAAAGAAGTAATCAACCCCGAATTGAATGTAAACTATGACATTAGATTTTATATCGCTGTTGTAGTCTTCCCGTGTATACTGCTCGGTGAAATTAGAAAATTGAAATACTTAGTACCATTCTCTGCAATTGCAAATTTATGCATTGTTGTTACATTCGCCATAACCTTGTATTTTATGTTCACGGGTGAAATGGGAGTTAGTAAAAGACCGTGGTTCTCCAGCTGGGGGCAATTGCCATTGTTTTTCAGGTATATTTTCTATTACATGTCGTGCATTATTTTTCGGAGTTATAACACTTTCGAAAAACTCGTAAATTTATAATTTTTTTTTCTCATTTGGTAGTACTGTGATATTTGCTATGGAAGGAATTGGTGTAGTAATGCCAGTGGAAAATTCGATGAAAAAACCTCACCATTTCCTTGGTTGTCCCGGAGTTTTGAACACTGCCATGATTACCGTGGTATGTCTTTATGCAGGCATTGGCTTTCTCGGATATGTACGTTATGGTGAAGATGTCGAAGCAAGCATTACTTTGAACTTACCGAGAGGAGTTCTGTACGTAAAAATAATGTACATTTTTTTTAATTACTGCAATCTAAAATAACTTATTGAAATTTCACAGAATTGCTGAAGTGGCTCAAATTTTGATCGCAATTGCTGTTTTATTCACATTTGGTCTTCAATTCTATGTTCCAATGGACATTTTATGGCGTAAAGTTGGTTCAAGCATTCCAAAAGAAAAACATAATTTTTCACAAATTTTATTCCGTGCTGGAACGATTCTGATAATGGGTGGTGTATCCCTACTTAAAAATCACTATTCCATTATATTCCATTACATGTTGATTAATTTCCTTTAATTCCATTTTTTTTCTTCTGATTATACTTAGGTGGTGTATCCGCTGCTGTACCAAAACTAGATCCATTCATCGGTTTAGTTGGGGCCATATTTTTCTCAATACTTGGTAAATATAAACTAGTTTTTTCTTTATAAATTACTAATTGAAACACAAAAGAAACACATCGTAGTTAATAATCGTTCTAATATCATTTAATCATTTAGGTCTTTGTATCCCTGCAGTAGTTGAAACCGTTTTTCTTTATCCGGACAATCTTGGTAAATGGAACTGGATTTTCATCAAAAATATAGTTCTAGTATTATTCTCAATGATAGCATTGAGCACCGGTTCTGTAGTCAGCATTCATGAAATCATTAAATTGTATGCGTGAATAAATTTATATTTTTAAAATAGTTAAATTCACAAAATACTTTCTATTCGTTCGTGGAACCGATAATACGTCAAAAGCATACAATTTTATCGCTTTTTTTATTTTCTACAATGAATTAAATATACATTTAAGAACAAAAAAATCCAGATTCAGGTGCATTTCCGTCACATGAAATTCTTTTTTATTTAATCACATTAACGTGATAAATGCAGGGAAAATCTAATTAAATATTAGCTGAAAAAGTGCAGTCTAAATGAAATGTTATCTTGTCCAATGGTACGTGTTAGTGTTAAGGTGTATTTAAGGTTCTAGTACAATCTCTGTGTTGTCTCTCTCCTACGTTTCGAGTAATAATAAAATCGATTTATGCATCACACATGAGAGATATTAAAAGAAGAAAAAAACAAACAACAAACACAACGAAATAAACAAATTGTGATGGAAACTATGCCAAAAAGAAGAATTTAAACAAAATGTGTTAAACGGTTAAGCTTCTGGATATACAAAACAGAAACTTAGTCCAAATCCTAAAATGATACACGTAACTAATGTGATTGGTAGATACAAAAGTTCAAAAGAATTATACAATCAAACATAATTAAGTATTAAAATATATGTTTTTTAAAATAAATATTTTATTTTAATGAGATTTATTCGGTCTGATTTTTTCATCGAATTTCATATTTGGCGGGGCGAATACATCAGCGAATGTGTGCGTTCAATTCAAACAAATGAAGTTGCAGCGACACGCGCACTATGGATATTGACAAACCGCTTCTTTTTACAGCAACTGTGGCATTAGAAATTTAGTATATGTCGTATCATTCATTCATCATACAGAAAAGAATACAGATAAGACGTTTGGTATTTGTTGTAACCAAAATATTGGTTATTTTGATTGTATTTAATGAAATACGATGTCTAAGAAGGAGGAAAACATGAGTGCAATGGAAACCAATGAAAATTCTGTAAGCTTTGTACAGTTTTTCCCATTTTGAAAAACAATTTTTGAACGACACTCACACACAGAAGCATACTGTTTTTTTGTAAATGAAACTACATATTACATTGCACGCATCAAAAGAATGATTTCAAATTTATGAAAACGAAAAATCCGCTGAAATGTTTTAGGCCCTTTGGAACTTTATATGCGACAGCAATGAAAATTGATGTTTTTGTTTCTGTTTATGTAAATTTTTTTTCTTCATTTCATAAGAATTGAGCTGATTTTGTTTTTAATACATGTGCTATTTTGCCAATAAGAATTGGTTTTATTTACGTTTTGTGACATTGTTGTTCTTTATTTTTTGTGACAGAATGAATCTTCATCCAATACGAATGAATCAAGAGAAAAAGAAACCGAATTTGAAAACAAAATCGAAATGGATCGATCGAAACGATTTGATTATTTATTAAAACAAACCGAAATTTTTACACATTTCATGACAAACACAGGTCCGAAGTCGCCAAATAAAGTCAAATCTGTCGGTCGACCGAAGAAAAACAAAGACGCCACCGATGCTGGCGAGTAAGTTTAACCTGCATAGCTAAATTTTTGTCTGTGCAAAGTTCTAGCGATAACTAATTAACTATCCTCACAATAATATTTTTTCTGACACTGTTACCTAGTCATCGTCATCGTAAAACTGAACAAGAAGAAGATGAAGAATTGTTAGCGGAGGTAAATAAAACTCCGGCGGTATTTCGATTCGAAGAGTCTCCACGTTACATTGAAAGTGGCGAGATGCGTGATTATCAAATCAGGGGTCTCAATTGGATGATTTCATTGTATGAAAATGGTATTAACGGCATTTTAGCTGATGAAATGGGGTACGTTTTATGAATTTTGCACCTTCACTCTTTTCACAAAATAACATTTAAATAAAAAGTTCGTTACACATTCACTAAAAACCTTTTTGGTGACAATTAAAAAAAAAAAATGTAAAAAAATATTTTTTCATAGGTTGGGAAAAACATTACAAACTATTTCATTAATTGGTTATTTAAAACATTTCAAGTGAGTATAATAAAAATTATTCATATATTTTCTGACTTTAATGCGGAATTTGTAATAAAAATCATACATTGGAAATATAGTATAGTATACCAAATGGTATTCATACCAATTGGTATTACATGCGGTAATTGCCGCATGCATAAGTCGCTTGTAAAGAGCCAATTGAATAGCGGCGATGCACGAAAACGAAGTGCGATGCATGACTTATGCATGCGGCAATTACCGCATGTAATACCAATTGGTATGAATACCATTTGGTATACTATACTATATTTCCAATGTATGATAAAAATCTATTGTACACACACATCTATATGAACTGTATTCGACCGTTTCAGGAATAACTGTGGTCCGCATATTGTGATTGTGCCTAAATCCACTTTACAAAACTGGATGAATGAATTCCAAAAGTGGTGTCCATCAATCAGAGCAGTATGTTTGATTGGCGACCAAGACAAGCGTACACAATTTATCCGAGATGTATTGATGCCTGGCGAGTGGGAAGTGTGCATAACATCGTATGAAATGTGTATTCGTGAAAAATCTGTTTTCAAGAAATTTAATTGGCGCTACATGGTTATAGACGAAGCGCATCGAATAAAAAATGAAAAATCAAAGTTATCCGAAATTTTGCGTGAATTCAAAACAGCAAATCGCTTACTTCTAACTGGAACGCCATTACAAAATAACCTACATGAACTGTGGGCATTGCTCAATTTCTTGTTGCCTGACGTATTTAACAGTGCCGATGACTTTGACGAATGGTTTAATACAAATCAGTGCTTAGGGGACGATAGTTTGGTGGCTCGATTGCATGCAGTGTTACGTCCATTTCTATTGCGTCGACTAAAATCTGAGGTGGAAAAACGTTTAAAACCGAAGAAAGAGATTAAAATATTTGTCGGACTCTCAAAGATGCAACGCGAATGGTATACAAAAATTTTAATGAAAGATATTGACATTGTCAACGGTGCCGGTAAAATGGAGAAAATGCGATTGCAAAATATTTTGATGCAATTACGAAAATGCACGAATCACCCATATTTGTTTGATGGAGCTGAACCGGGTACTAAAATTATACTAAAATATTATATGTTTTTATTTTGCATGAGTGAAGAAACCACCCAAGTGTAGTACAAAGTAGATCTATAATGAGCTCAGATTATCAGGGGAGGTTATTTCATTTTTATCTAGTGTAAATTCAAAAGGTTCCAATGCCAAAGGGGTTGAGTGTTGTACAAAACTCTATATTTATAACAATAATAATTTAAGAATTCTCTTCAATTTTACAGGCCCACCATACACAACGGACAAACATTTGATTACAAATTGCGGCAAAATGGTTGTATTAGACAAGCTATTGCCAAAATTACAAGAGCAAAGGTCACGTGTTTTAATTTTTAGTCAAATGACAAGAATGCTGGATATACTCGAAGATTATTGTTATTGGCGTCAATTCCAATACTGTCGTTTGGACGGAAAAACAGCGCACGAAGATCGTGATCGTTATATCAGCGAATATAATGCAGAGAATAGTGAAAAGTTTATTTTTATGTTGTCAACACGTGCTGGTGGTTTAGGTACTTAATTTATTTTCCATTCCAATTTTTCAATAAAAGTACAATTTTGTTGTTGTTGTAATCTCTAAGGTATTAATTTGGCCACTGCCGATGTTGTAATCATATATGATTCGGATTGGAATCCACAAATGGACTTACAGGCCATGGACCGTGCCCATCGTATTGGGCAGAAAAAACAAGTGCGTGTATTCCGATTCATAACAGAAAACACCGTCGAGGAAAAAGTTATTGAACGTGCCGAAGTTAAGGTAAGCATGAGAAAATCACAAAAAATTATACTTTTTGTAATGTTATCTGTTCACCCGGGGCATTCGCACCGTGCGTCAGTTACGAACACACGAAACAGAATACGGAGCGAGACACGTAGAAAGTAGTGTTTGTGCGTATGCGCTTCATTCCTTGCGTCTTATTCGTTATTCCCGTTTTTCACTGTGATGAATCCCCCGTAAACCATGTTAAATAATATTTTGACACTTTTTACCATGATGGTCGACCTCAAAATCCATGATAAATCATGTTTTAACGGTTTTTATCATGATGGCCGACCCCGTAAACCATGTTAAATCATGTTTTGACATTTTTACCATGATGGCCGACTCGTGAACCGCGTTAAATCATGTTTTGACATTTTTTTTATTTTTACAAATGGTTTTAGACTACGATGTACCATCATGTTCGACCTCAATAACCGTGTTATATGGTGTTACACCATGATGTCCGACCTCAATAACCGCGTTAAACGGTGTTAGACCACGATGGAGAATGATGTACGACTAAATGATGTTAAAATCGCTTAATTCGTCAAAATTTTTCATTTTAAACCATTTACCACGGTCCATCATGGTCGGCCATCATGGTTACCACGGTTTACCACGGTCCATTCTCGCCTTTGCCAATAAAAAGTACAAAAATAGGCAAAATAACGGTAAAAATATGGTTTTTCGACCTTAATGACCGTGTTAGATCACGATGGCCGACCATGATGGTGCCTATGTTCACCGCCGGGCCGAGACCTCTCCAACGGTACAACTTTTATCCGGCTCGGTTGAGGCGTTTGGACGGCAACCCCGGACATACATACATACATACTTTCTGCTAGGGGAAATGATCTATTCGCGAATGGACAAAATTTATTGATTGTAAATATGATAAAGTCGTCATTTTAGTAAAATAATTCAAGAAATTCGCATACAATTCGCAAGCTATTCGCAAAAAGTTATCACAATCAAACTATATAATATACGCTTGCAAACGAACCAAGTGAATAGCGGCGACGCAAGAAAACGAAGTGAGTGAATAGCGGCAGCGGATAACATTTTTTCTTTCGTTCGTTGTCGCTATTCACTCATTTCGTTTTCGTGCGTCGCTGCTGTTCACTTGGCTCGTTTACAAGCGTTCACAATTTGATACATACAAAACTTACAAATTTTGCGAATTGTCTCACGTTCATAGCGTTTTGTTTGCGAATTGTTTTTTAAATCACAACTTTACTGGCCCATCGCTTACAAATCATTTCGCATAAAATTCGCAAAATATCGAATAATTCGCTATTTTCTGATCGAGATCCGATCCCCTAGACTTTCTGATTTATAGATATAGATAGAAGATAGAAGATAGATAGAAGATAGAAGATAGAAGATAGAAGATAGATAGATAGATAATAATATCGTAGTTGATTTCGCGCTCAAATTTAAATATTCTTCTTTTATTGTTATTCAGTTACGCCTTGACAAATTGGTTATACAACAAGGCAAATTAGTGGATAACAAATCCAATCAATTGGGCAAGGATGAAATTTTAAATATGATTCGTCATGGTGCAAATCATGTTTTTGCTTCGAAAGACTCAGATATTACAGACGATGATATTGATCAAATTTTGGCAAAATGTGAAGAAAAGACAGCCGAACAAAAAATGAAGCTCGATCAATTGGGGGAAAGTTCATTGCGCAATTTCACAATGGATATGCCATCTAGTTCGGGTCAATATGTGTATCAGTTTGAAGGTGAAGATTTTCGTGAAAAGGCAAAAATGATGACTCTTGGCAATTGGATTGAACCGCCAAAGCGTGAACGTAAAGCGAACTATGCAGTTGATGCATATTTTAGAGAGGCATTACGTACATCTGAGCCAAAAGCACCAAAAGCACCACGTCCACCCAAACAACCAATTGTTCAAGATTTTCAATTTTTTCCACCTCGGCTCTTCGAACTTCTTGACCAAGAGATTTACTATTTCCGTAAAACATTGAACTATAAAGTACCACGCAATACAGAGCTCGGACCCGAAGCAACCCGCATTCAACGTGAAGAACAACGTAAAATTGATGAAGCCGAGCAGCTAACTGAGGACGAAATCGGCGAAAAAGAATCATTATTAATGCAAGGTTTTACAAATTGGACGAAACGTGATTTTAATCAGTTTATTAAAGCAAATGAAAAATTTGGCCGCGACGATATTGACAACATAGCCAAAGAAGTGGAAGGCAAATTTCCCGAGGAAGTGGTCGAATATAGTCAAGTGTTTTGGGAGAGATTCCATGAGCTAACCGACATTGAACGAATTATTGCACAAATTGAAAGAGGCGAATCGAAAATTCAACGTAGAGCATCAATAAAACGGGCACTGGATGCCAAGGTATGCAATAAATAATTGATTTAATAAATATACAGGGTGGCGCATATAATAGGCTCACTCTTAGGGGGTG
>NW_022197544.1:10324101-10353337 GCF_009176525.2 Contarinia nasturtii
AATGTCTATGTGTTTGCAGTGTATATTCGGTCGGTACACGAAACTGCGAAGTTCTTGGAATTCGCTGAGATTGTGAAAATGGTCCCATACAATAAAAATGACATCGTTATTGTGTGCGGTGATTTTAACCAGCCCGGTGTCAAGTGGGTCAAAGCCGATGATGGTGATTATTTTTTGCCAACAAATGTGTCGATAGAAGGTGGGATTGCTGTATTTGACACAATGTATGACTGTGGTTTCCACCAACTGTCGAATATCGTTAATCCAGCCGGGAATGTTTTGGATCTTGTATTCACAAACAAGTTCTACGAAATGTCGTTGATTGAATCTACAAGACCATTGGTTAAATCCGACATTTAGCACAAAGCAATTGAAATCGAAGTGACAATTGATGAAAACGAACCCACATCACCGCAATCATCGGAAATATACGCATACAATTCGGCGGGTTTCGATGCGACGAATGCATTCTTCATTGCAAGTGACATTTTGTTGGGGATAAATCGAATTGATGACCTCGAGAATGCATTCCAAATTTTTGGCAATGTTCTACACGAGGCAATGGACTCATTTGTTCCGAAAATCACCGTACAAAAGAGCACTGATCTAGGGGGTAGACACAATAGAGAATGAATGAATACCAATTAATTGTCATAATACCTATCTATTTTCAAATACGACAATTACTTACTTATTTGAAGATTACTTGTACTAAAAATGTGAATACCGTGATTACCAAATGTCAAATTGATATCGGTAATAAAGATTTCAAGTTTTTTCCATTTCGTTTTAACATTCACCATTTTGAAATTTATTTTAATTTTTTCTGTTTTCTTTCTGTCATTTGTATCAAAATTGTTTTTGCATTTATTAAACCAATTGAAATAATACACTTGATAGCGTTGAAAAAGTTTTTTTAATATTTGGAAGATAATATTCATATATGCACATTGTGAGACGTTGCTGAATGCATTGACATTTCGCCTAAAACTGAGAATACCAAGAATACCAAGAATACCTTCAATTTCGGTGAATATCTCAATATATTCCATGTGTCTACCCCCTAGGCACTGATCCACCGTGGTACACAAAGCACTTGAAACACATGAAAAATGTCAGAAGAAAGGCGTATAAAAAAGCAAGGGAAACTGGTAACTTTGACGAATACAATGCCATCACAGATTCGTTCATGCAGTTACAAAGCCAGTTGTTCAAGTCGTACATCAGCCGCATTCAATTGCAAATCAGAGCAAATCCAAAACATTTTTGGCGATTTGAAAACGACAGAAGAAAAAGAAGTGACATTCCGCCTATTGTTGAATGCAGCAATGAGATTACGAGCACATGTGCAGACGTATCGAAAGCGGAGTTATTTGCTGATTTTTTCGAAAATCAGTATACACAGAGCGACAATATCGACTTGGATCAATTGCTGAGTGAATTCGGTGACATCTCGTTTGACATTGACATCAATGAAGTAGACGTGATGAAAGCACTACAAGCGATCAATGTAAACAAAGGAGCCGGCCAAGATGGTATTTCACCAAAACTACTGAAAAATTGTGCGCATACTTTGTCAAAGCCGTTAACAATGCGATTTCGTAAGTCGTTGCATCAAGGATGTGTTCCGGCAGCATTGAAAAATTCCAGAATTGTTCCAATATTCAAGTCTGGAAAGAAAAGCAGTGCATCGAATTATCGGCCGATCGTGATAATACCAACAATAGCGAAATTGTTCGAAATTGTTGTATATGACAAAATCGAAACATTTGTTAATGCGAAAATCAGCCACAATCAACATGGATTCGTGAAAAATCGATCAACCTCAACAAATTTACTCCAAATGGTAAATTTCACGATAGACTCAATGGTCAAAAAATGTCAAACGGATGTGCTGTACACAGATTTTGAGAAGGCCTTCGATCGTGTGAACCACAAGAAATTGTTGCAGAAGTTGGTGATCTTTGGATTCGGCCGACAACTTGTCAAATGGTTCCATGGATACTTGACAGCACGAACACAATTTGTTGGAATCGGGGAAAGAAAGTCAAGAACTTTCACTGTGTCATCAGGAGTACCTGCGGGAAATATCTTGGGGCCGTGTCTTTTTATTATTTTTATTAATGACATTGTCGAAACCGTCTTACATTTGCACTTGTCTCACTTTTCGCAGATGATCTTAAATTGATCACAATGGTCCAATCGCCTATTGACAGACATTAGGTTTGAGCTATGGATAGCTGCTATTTCATAGCTGCTATCCATAGGCGCTATTTATCTCGTTCTAATGCATTTATGCATATTGTGTGTTATTTTCTACATCTCTCTCGTACTCACATTCAAATGTACAAAAGAATAGTACAGAGCTAGACACAGCACACGAATTAAATGGCGCCTATGAATAGCACCTATAAAATAGCAGCCGCTATATGCATAGCTCGAGCCTAATATCTGCCTATTGATGTTATTTCTTTCCAAAATGCCATTGATCAGCTGAGCAACTGGTGCACTGAAAACAGCCTATATTTGAATCTGAGGAAATGCTTCGTAATGACGTATTCAAAAGGTGGAAACGCAATCGACTACGTTTATACGATCAACAACGGCCAACATACGTTTGAACGAATCAGTTTGCACAAGGATCTCGGCGTTATTTTCGACACAAGACTAACGTTCGTCAATCACATCGATGCGATCACAGCCAGTGCACTTGGGGCAATGGGATTCATCAAACGAACATTAAAAAATAAGTTCACGATTGAATCGGCTAAAATTTTGTATTTTGCGCTAGTCAGATCAAAGTTAGAGTACGCGAGTATAGTATGGCAACCATACCACCGTATACACTCTGATAGACTAGAGTCAATTCAGAAAAAATTTGTGATATGGTCATTAAGATTTGTTTACCAAAGAGATGAGAATTTTGTATTGCCACCGTATCAGTTTAGATGTGATGTTTTAAGTATTCAACCGCTTTGGAGACGGCGTATAAATGCCTCTATATTTTTAATTTACGAAAAAACGATCTCTTATTGGGTAAAATAGTGTCGCGTTCGCTTAGAGATAAGATAGTATACACAAGACAGCAATATAACGTAAACCAAAGAAATGTGAGAAATACAGAACTTATTAGAGTACGAATGTTTACAGCTGAATATGCACATAGTCAACCATTTTACGTGGCGTGTAGGAATTTTAATTTAATAAGAGAAACATTTCTGGAATCAGCATCGCGAAGCATTTTTAGAATTAGTATTGTTAAATTGGACAATTTGTTATTTAATATTCGGTAAAATATACTAAGAAAAATTGTGTTATGAATATAGTAATATACAATGGACACAGTCGATATCTGCTGCTCCGAAGTCGAAAAAACTGGCGGCTGGTATTCGATCGGGTAGTGTTTCATTGCAAATGATATTGTAAATAATTGTGATAAAATCAGTCTGTGATCAGACGGTGAATAAATAAATAAATAATATTTAAGTTTGAAGCGATAAACACAACGATTAAAGTGTTTTTTATGCATGAAAATGTGCGACGGTTCATTTGAAAAACACACACTCTGCACAATTTTTTTTTTCATTCCAATTTAAATACACTGCCAGTTTTTGGCCGTAGAGCTTAATGTGAAACGTGGAACCGTACTTCTAAGAAAAACAAACTACTCGACATTCATATTTTGCATTTTTGCCACAATTTTTTTAAAATAAATTACACCTTGAAAATTGATTTTGCCAATATTTTCCTCATATTGCCTCAACCATATTGACTACCTATGCGCTCCCACTTCAAAAAGTTAGTAAATCCTATAAATTATATAGATGGTTTTCTTATAAGCTGCGCTGATGATCCATAAATGGTGAAATCGTTCAATTCAATTACTGAAATGAGAACGTCCAGAACTACCTAATAAATGCATCACATGGATTTCGTTTTTCTCTAAGGTTTTTGTCAATGCCATAATTAAATTGAAATTCCAAAACTCTTCACAAGTTTGATTGGCTAATAAGCTATATAGCGTTAGAAAGAGGACTTTGAGAGCTATCATCTGGCGAAATTTAATCGAAATCATAGAACTAGGTTGCTTGCAATGAAGCTCGAAAATGTACTTTACCTATATTTTTCTCATTTTGGCTAAATTGCCACCTATGGAGTTGAACTTCAAAAAGGCAGTAAACCCCATAACCTACTCTCAGAAAACTCAGATGTTAAAATTCAAAGTAATCAGAGAAAAATGCCATTTTAACATGAGGGAATTTTTTCAGTCGGAATTTCTTGAAATTTGGTTTGCGCTTTTTTTCAGTAGAAAATAACTTTCTGAAATTTTCAATGCGATCGGACAAAAAATGAGTATAGCTCCCATCCAAAAATTCCAATATTTGGAATAATTTTTTTTGGAAAAATGTGAATTTTGTGAAAATGAATTTTTTTGTTTACAGTCGGAATTACTTGAAAATTGGCATGCCTTATTTTTTCCAGTAGATTCTCAAGTAATTCCGACTGTAAACAAAAAAATTCATTTTCACAAAATTCACATTTTTCCAAAAAAACTTTTACTCCAAATATTGGAATTTTTGTATGGGAGCTATACTCATTTTTTGTCCGATCGCCTTGAAAATTTCAGAAAGTTGTTCTCTACTGGAATAAAATAAGGCATGCCAATTTTCAAGTAATTCCGACTGTAAACAAAAAATTTCATTGATTGGAAAAATTCGACTTGACACGCACTTATTTCTATTAAACGGCTAACCAACGATCTATTTTACTAACTATTTCTACATTTTCTATTTCTACAAAAATGTTTTTTTTTGTTGTGAAAATTTGAATTATTTAACTTAGCAATGTTATATAAATATAGGAGAAATTTGATTAAATAACTAATTAGATTAGATTTTATATAGATTTTAGAACAAAAATAATGAATAACTGAGCCACCTCAAACGGCCACCTGGGAAAAACATTCACAAGTTTGATTGGCTAATAAGCTATATACCACTGGAAAGAGGGCTTCAAGAGCTATTATCTGGCAAAGTTTCATCAAAATCATAGAACTAGGTTGCTTGCAATAAGATTCGGAAGCCGATTTTTCTCACAATTTTTCATATTTCGGCCAAACGGCCAGCGTAGAACGCCATAAAACCTGCCGGAAACTCCATAATTTATATACCATTCGAAAGGTAATTTTATAAGGAATCTAAAACAATTTGGTACGACAGGTGACTCCAACTTTTTTTCAAAAAGTTTCATCTAGATCCAAAGTAATCAAATTAACACTAGAGTAAAACTCATTCATTCCATCTTTTATCCACCCAATAAAGTCGCGTAACGTAAACGTAATTCCACCCGAATCCATTCGTCATCCACTCAATAAATGGTGAGTGGAATCGAAATATTTTTCAAAGTGGAATCCAAAAAAGGGGGTCCATGAATGAAAAAATTAAATGGGGAGCACTTATGGGGAAAATAAAAAATAAGTCTGGAGGGTTTTTCATGCCTCATCGAATGCCGAAAACACGAACTCTCTATCTTTTATGGTTTTCTCTAAAATCACTGAACAAACATATATATATATATATATATCTTACTATTCCATAGCTTAATGTATAAAACTACGTTTCACATTAAGCAATTATTGGTAGTGCAACTTAAAAATGTCGTATTTGTGTCAACTTCTCATGTGAATTACTTAGAATAAATCAACATTACTAGATAAATGTCTTCAAATGCGTTACTGAAAAAAATCAGTCAGCAAAAGCGTTATAAAATATATGGACGATGTCAAGCTTTTGTTGGTGAACTTTTTTACATAACGCGTCACATACAGTTTTTGACATTATTGCTGACGTACTTTTTTCTATAACGCATTTGAAGACATTTATCTAGTAATGCTGATTTATTCTAGGCGGTTCATGTATCATACACGCCATTTTTTTGAAAGTGACAACAAGTGTATCTTAAAGAGCGTCAAAGAAACTATTAAATTCCATCTGTCAAAGTGAATACAAGTTTATACACACAGGCTTTTTATTGCGTTCAAAATGTCGAATTTCGTTCCAACAAAGGATCATTTGCGGGAAGTTTTAATTTGCTTCTTCCATTTAAAGAAAAATGCAACTGAAGCACATCGTTTACTCACTGAAGCCTATCCTGACTATGCTGTAGACGTTAGAATGTGTCAGCGTTGGTTTGCGCGCTTCAAAAATGTCTGAAATGCTGCTTGAGCGCCACAAAAGGAAGTCGTTTTTGCATCGAATTGTTACTGGTGATGAAAAATGGATTCATAAGGAAGCGCGGTAAATGATTATTTTCAATATATTACATTGGTTTTATATTTTCCTAATGAAAGAAGAAGAAAAAAATGCATTAATGCTATTTACCTTCAAAAAATAATTATTCGAGACTATGTGAATCAAATAGACTTGAATGTCCATTCTTTAAGATAAATAGGATTAATGAATTTTTTTTCTTCTTGTTTCATTAGGAAAATATAAAATAAAAGTAAATAATTGAAAATAAAATGAAAGCAATTTAAATTGGAATGAAAAAAAAATATAAATGTGTTTAGTATTGAACACAGAACGTTCGCTTGATACAGTCGACACGTATCCACAGAGCCACATCAGTACATGATTTGCACTAAACTATATGACTACTTGTGCAGAGTGTGTTTCTTTTTTCAAATGAACCGTCGCTCTTTCAATGTACACATTTTGCAATTTTATTAGGACAAATGTCATGAAATATAATACATTCTTTTTTCTAACATAATTCAAATGTGGTATTTTGTTATTTGGGCCAATATTAATACATATGTACATTATTTCACTGTTTTTTTTTGTTCTTCAATAATTTCAATGGACAAAATATTTAGGACTATTTTTTATTCTCAAATACAGATAAAATTAACTTAGCTGTTAGCAATTATTGTTAATTTTAAGCACAAATGATAAAATATATAATTTTTTCGCAAAATAAAATAAAATAATCGAATGATTTTTTTTAATCGACAAATTAAAATCATTTCTTCATTTTCTATGATTGTGAAGGAAATATCCTAGGATATTACTACATCTACGCTGCCCATCGAATTTTTGAAAAATTAAAAAGGGGCACTTTTTCATTCGATCCTTTTTAAACAATTATTCTTAATGTTTGTAGCATTCTCTGAATTTGTGGTAACAACTCTGAAATATCTTAATAAATTCTTTGGCAGCAAGAAAGGTATGCAAGTGGTCATGTTAATATGGTCAACAGTTAAAAACCATACGTTTGGAAATAAGGGGAAACAAATAAAAATCGTTTCATTCATCATATTTTAATAATATTCTGCATTACTATTGTAGAGAATATTCTGAATAAAATAAACGGTAACCCAAAGAATTGTAATCACTATGACTTTGTATTGTTTAGTAAGTTTGATAATCAAGCCCGTGAATTCACAATGTTAACATTACAATCAAATTATGTTGTCAAAGAGTTCGAAAACCATGTTGAGTTATTCATTTTCAATAATTAGTAATATAAATTCAAAGTATTTTTGAGATTTGTTTGCTGCGGTTGTTGAATATTGTTTACCAAACTATATTGAAGTATATTTATTAGACTTACTAGTTTCGCATGTAGTAATATCGCTTAAATTATCTCCATTGCCTTCTTCACAACCACTAGAGTCTGGCGAAGTAAAGGTAAGGTGATTTCGATTGATTTTATTTAGATCATCCTGAGAAACTAAAAGATCGTCGTTAATCAAACCATTTATTGGTTCTTGTTTTAAAATAACTTTATTGCAAGTAAATGTCGACATATTTTCCGATAACTCGGTATTTTCCGATAATTTTGATGCACTTTCTGATTTGCACTGAGTATTCATCAGAGGTTTCTTGTGTGGTTTTGATAATATGTTTTCTATAGAAAAACTATTTTTCATCATCACCGTATTTTCAGAGTTCATTCTGATAATTAGATATGACAAATTCCAGAAGTATTAAACTTATAATATCAGACTGTACTATAACTTTTATTCTATTATTTCTTTTATTGTAAATAAACAACACGATGATCTCTCATTGATCAGAACTGTAATCTTGATTGTAACTAGCGATACGCTGCACTTGAAATGTTAAACAAAACTAATAGATGATCCTGTGAATTTTTTCACTTCAAGATGAAAATTTGTCACCATTTTTACTGAAAAACGCGCGGAGATTCGTGGATTTTCGTTTTACGAAGATGAAAACGTACGTACCGATCAACAAAGACATAGTCTGCTTGATCAACCAAAATTATGATATTTCAACTCAACGCCATGAAAAAATCACGATATATATATTTTCTTTTGGGTAAGTATAAGAAAATTGTGAACATTCAACGCCCTTTTCGTGTAAAATAGGCGGAGACAATTTTAACATATATCCATAGTCCGTTCTGGATAAATAACAGATTTAAATTGAGTCACTTATATCGCCAAATTTCAATCATCGAAAACATTTGTAGCTTCGAGCTGGTGAAATCTTTTCTCGAATGAAAAAAGAAAAAAAAAATGTAATTGCCAAGAACATCGTTCAACGATCCTTCATTCAACAATTTAGTCTTTCATATAGGTTACACAAACTTTCAGTTTATTTTTCTTCCTTTTTCTTTCTTTTTCTCTATCCGTTCAAGGAAATCAGATAATTGAGCATAGCTCAAAATTAACTCATTAAATGAAGCGCCAGAAAAGCGTACCGTCAAAATGATCACTTTAAAACAAGGAATATTGTGAAGAGAAAAACAGAAAAAAAAATCATAATATTGTCAGAATAATCGCGGAAAACAAGTAAAACATAAAATCATTACGACCAATTAACTTTTACATGTGTGGGGCAAAATGACTATGTGAGAAAATTATGAATACCGTTTCCACACATTTGATTGGCTATAGATGAATATTAAAAACATATTAAGAGAAAAGAGAACATGAAGGATTTTGCTCGAGATAATAAATTTATTAGGTTAGTTTCATGGAATGGAATTCGTCGCGCATGCTTTTGGGCTAATGAGTATTTTTAAAAAAGAAAAAAAAGAATAATCTATACAAAGAAAAACTTGGAAAGAAAAATGTCAAGAAAGGAAAAACGACACATAACTGTCGAAAAATTTTAATTGGAGAATTTACATAAGTCTCAAGCTATTTTTTTTTGTTTTTTACTTCATCACAATCATATGCAGTTTGTTGTTCTTTTCGATGTTTTTATGCATGGTATTGCTTTTGTATTAGCGTCAAATTTCCACAAGTAAAAAATCAAGTCGGTGCATATACAACTAGTGAAAAACGCACTTCTACATGGCGCATCATCAAGCAGCTAATTGATTTATTTCTCCTTATTTCATTTTACTTTCTCAATTTCTCCTACTTTTTCCTTTCTTCTCATCTTTGGCAGTCTCGTTTCTGTGCACCGGATCGAAGCTGTTGATGTTGCTGTTCATGTGTCTTCATGATTATTTTACATCTAAATAACCAAAAACAGAACATTTGTTCATTGACTTGATATCGTAGTTATGTCGTTTCATTTTTTTCTCATTCATTCTTTGCTGCTTTTTTTTCTATCTCCTCTTCCTTTTCTCCGCATTCTTCATTAAATAATTGTTAGTTATATGTTGTTTGACATTTTTGTGGCAACAAATATTCAATTGTATGTGGTTCGGTCGCTTTTTTTGTTTGTTGTTGGTTTGACTAATGTAATTAACACGCCTTTTTTCGAGCTAATTAGCAGGACTCAGGGAAAAAATTTAAAGTGTTAAAAGCAAACATTTTTATGGCAATTATTTATCAAGAGAGATATAAGCGTGTGGAAATGATGATGAGCTGAATGCTCTTCTTTAACATCGTCATAATCTGAAATTAAGGAAATCTGAATGTCATAAATCATTGCACAATATGTATAATTGAGAAGAAGCGGAAAATACAATAGTTTTACGTTTTTACAACCTTTTTTAAAGCAGATCTTTGACTCGTGCAATAGTTTGAGAGGATCTTCTGGCTGGCTCAAAAATATCTTTTAAATATGTTAATAAAAATATGTATTTACGGTTTGTTTTGATCCAACAGATGACGATTTCGTAGCATTCTGACAAACATTATCAGTTTTGTCTTTTGAATATTCAATCATCTATAATCATTTCCTTAGATGTTCATTAGCGCAACGAACACGTTCACATTTCATTTCATTCCATTTAATTATCTCATTTGACAATTTCTACCAATTAAAAAGAATTGATTCAACGAACAGATTTTTCGTTTAGAGTTGAACTTATCGCGCTAAATATCTTCTTTCAGTTGACATCAGTGAGTAATTGCTAAAATTTATTACACTTCCATTATTTTTGGTTGGTTTCGTTCTATGTTGTCACATTTCATTCGAAACGTTCTTGTTAATTTTGTTGGTATTATTGGTGTGGCTGGTCTGATGTTCGTTCATTTTGTGCACCATATACTAACGTTGAGTCTTTTTCGATCGCCTCTATTACCAACGAAATTAAGTATAAAGTCAAGCGAGAAATATATTACTTTTACTTTTTTGTTGGTGTTTCATTAAGAATTCAATTGACATGCGAGCGAAAGAAAATTCAATCACACTACACTAATTAAGGTAATTATCAGCATTTATAAAATGTTTGCTATTTTACTATGTTGTCACAGTTTTAACTCGAAGAGCTATACAAAATCATTACCATATGTTTTATGATGTCAGTGTACGTATATTGCTGTTTGTCGTTTGCAAAAACATCAAAGGCTTGGTGTGCTCTTGAAATTTCATGATATTTACGAACTAAAAAACGAAATTGAATCTCCCAATCAATCTATTTGCAGTAAACAAAAAAAAAATTGGATTCAATTAAAAATCGTTGGAATCTCAATCAAAAACTTCCATTTTTAATTATTATTTTTGCTTTCTCGGAATAATCGCTCGATCATTATTGATTTTATGTAAAATTGTACATTGTTAAGTGTATACATTCTAACGAGTTCAAATTCAACGATTTTTTTTAAATTGTTCTAACTGTAAATCGACTTTGACTTTCTAATCCTACGATTTTGGTCCAAGTATGATTATAAACTAGCTAGAGCAAAATTAAATGGTTTATTTTTTTAACATTTGGAAAGAATTTGCATTCTTTCGTGATGACTCTTTATGGATTCAATTACCGTTCTCCATGATAAATATTATGAATACTTTAGTATAGAAAAAGTTGAGAAGTTTTTTTTTTAAATTAGTATTTGATTTTTAAATACTCACCAAACCTAGCATTTTACACAAAAAAAATAAAATAAATAAATGTAAATGAGAGTTTCGAATATTTGAGCGTATAATTGTTTTCACAAAAATTTCTTCTAACTAACTTAATGCATGAATTAAATGTTCAGTGCTCAAAAATGTTGATGCTTAAAATTGGATGTATACAAAGAATGTATTTTTGGTCAATCGAATGTGGATGTGTGATTATTTGAAAGACTTTTAATTGATACATTATAAACAGTGTTTCGTATTGAAGTATGTTTTTCGACAATTTTCTCTAATAAGTAGAATTTCGGTTTTTGTTGTGAAATTGATATGTTTATACATTTGGAACAATGATTTAATAAATATGTTTAATGTTAATGCTTAATATATAAATGAACTTTAGTTGGTTATTTTCTTTCAACACAAACATTTTTATAGCAAACGCTGTCATAGTTATCTTATTATTTTTATAAACATAACAATGCACGAACGAACATAAAATGTATGAGAGGGACGGAGCTATTATCAACTAGAATGCTCTACACAATCACAATTTATTGCTTATTTTTTAGTAATTGTTTGTGATCAAAAGTGTTATGAACTTTTTTTATCTTTTTCTATTAATAATTTAGTTTTTTCAAAGATAATCTAGGATATTAGGAATTCATCTATTTTATCGAAATGTCAAATTGACACATCAAAAAAGCCTTATGACGAATATTAATACATATAAAAATTTTGTCAACTCATTTGCTTATAACAATCAAAATAGAAAAATAAATAGATTGACGGCGCTTCCTCAACGATAATAACAGACATTTTAACGAACCAAATAGTCAGTTTTTCATCACATTTCAATTTTTTATGATACTTATTGAATGTAAAGGAAGAAAGAGTAGAATATGACATATGTTTGAATTCATCTTTTTAACATTTCCTCCGGTTTAACATGTGTACCAAATAACTGACTATTTCGCATCATCTGGACTGAATCACGAGACGATAGATAATATAACATATGCAAGATTTTTTTTTATTGAAACGGAGATAGAAAGTGTAAAATATAATAAGCTACCGTGTGTAATATCTTAAAATTGAATGAATTTATTTGGGTTTAGAAGAACAAAAATATCATTTGCCGCCGGTTTTGATCACAGTTGATTTGCTTTCGAAATGTTAATTTATCGATTTGTTTGATTAATAATTTGTTTTTGATTAGTATTTTGTTGGAATGCAGCAAAATAGGTGATTTTTTTTATAAGTGAACACTTGGGCACTAAATCTACTTATTATCATAATTGATCAGTGTCGAAATTAGGGGAACGTTATAGAGTTTTGTGTATGCTTTAGTTTTGTTTTGATATAATCTCTTCATTTTACATGACAATACAGCATCGTCTTGATCGGGTGCTGTCACTGACCACATCACTTGTCACACCACTGAACTTAGTTATGGTTGCCGCTGATTCATCGTGCATCAGTTCATTTGTCGATGATGACAAAAATGACATTTCCATCGATGGACCAATGCTATTGGCTGCCGTTGTTATACTCGGTGCTATTAGTGAGCCATTCTCGGATACAGCGCTATTACGTGATTGTGCTCGTTGCTTTTTCAAATTGGCCAAGGTTGTTCCTGCGTGCGATTGATCCATCTTATGAGTGTCTGATGAGAAATTTGCGCCCAAATTACGATATCACATATTTACAAAATTCACAAAAGACGATTTGTTGATATTTGTGCATAAAAATGTGCATAAAAAAATTTGAATACAGTTTCAAATGTGTGGTTGTGTGTTTTTGGTGAAAGGTGAGGGATAAACATAGCAGATATGAAAAGATATGAAAAAACACAAAATAATCAGTTTCATTTGCACAGATTTATTATTAGCATTAAATTATTTTTTATTAATTAAAAATTAGTCGGTTTTTTTGGTCATGCTTAAAGCTATAAAATTAATATTTTTTTTTGTTAATTTAGCCGATCCAGTAGCTGATTAATATACAGCCGAAATCACAGTGTATAACACAAATTACATACATAGAAAATATGACGATGGGAATAATGATGTGATTTAAAAGGAAAGCTTGCTATTGAAAAATGGTTTTCAGTATGAAAATTAAATATGCATTTATTGTTTTTTGTGTTCGTCAGTGTTTTTCAGTATCCTAAACTCGTTAATTAGTAGTTTCAAATCCCAAAAAATGTGTTGCAGTATGCCGCATATATATTCAACCAAAATAAAAAGAACCCCAAATTCTAGATACGCTTATTTGTGAGTTGTGTACAATTGATAAAAACAATGATGTGAATCAAAACAGAAAAAAATCATAACCGAAAACCAATTAAACTCAATAGAATTGAATGAAAACGAAACGAACTGAAATAATAAGAAAACTCACCAACAAGCACGGTGACTTGAACATTAATTTTGCCATTATCATTAGAAGCAGAAAAAATCTCGGTAGATATATCGTTACCAATTCTTTGGTGTTGTTGGTCAATCAATTTGTTATTCGGATCGTGGTAGTTTGGTTGCGACTCCTTCGATGGCTTACTATCTTCTAAGCGAAGCGAATCGTTATCTTTTCCTTCTGGTGATTTTCGCATCACACTACTGCCTTCATTCTCATATGATGATGAATTTATGCCAATAGTACTTTCATAGTGTGAATTATTCGTTTTCGGTATGGTCCTTTGCGTTGAATTATGAACTGTAGAAAAATAGATTGTTGACGAATCACACGGTGTCGAATATTAATTAATTTATTTTCGAGAATTACCTGCATTGTAAGATGTGTTACTGATTAACGCCGTTTTATTATTTCGACTTAAATTATTGTTATTATTGTTATGACTGTTATTTATGTTACTACTGGAGTTATTGTTATTACTATTTTGCATGCAACAATGAGGCAAAATAATAACACGAAGACACAAAAATGATAGAAAACAAGAAACAAATTAGATAAATGTGATGAAATTGGAGTAAATTATATGTATTATATTTATTTTACTTGTTATGACTGTGATGTTTGGTGTTTGTTGACAATCGGTTGCCGGTGGTGTTGACCGAATCTGGTTGATCAACTGCTGATGAAATTGAGTTTGGTTCAGTACTGGATATATTATCCGCTGGCGCAGTGTAACCCTTTACAACAAAAAAATCATTCAAAATGACAAAAGAAGAAAACCATTTACTTTGATTTATTTAAACAATATATCATTTTCCTAAAAAGTTAAAATATCTAGAAGATATTACAATTTACTTATTGTTTTATAAGATATTATTAGATTTAACTGATAAAGAAAGATTTTGTAAACCCCCTTACTCCTATAGCGCACATACAAAAAAATGAATAAGAAGAGGATCAATGGCAACACAGAGTAGCAAAAAAGCAATATTCAAATTGTGATCGCCCTTCGATTGAAAATTAATGCGTTTTTATTTTAAAACTTTTGATTCATATATATATTATCATTATCGTTTTCCTTTAAAAAAAAACCACATTTAATTTATAGCCGCTTACCTTGTAAGTCATGCCAATGATATCTGACTCGCCGTCAGTATAGCGATTTAAGTCGAAAAACCACCGCATTATTTCTCTTTTAAAAATATAATGCAACTAATAATTATAACACAAAATAATAAACGTTTGTTACAGCTATGCGTTGTTTCGTTTTATTTTAGTTTTTCGTATTTGGCCAGAGTGTGTTTGATTTAATGAAAATAACTGTGGTATTGATGGGTTTGGTATTTGTTTGTAGAAAATCGATTTGAGCTAAAAACAACTAATGAAAACCACTGCAAACATACTTAACGAATAGAAAAACTAAATACATATTGTATTGTTTTTATTTGAGTAATCGACGTTTTGCACACACAAATCACTTAAAATTATGAATGTTGAAAATACAATTGAATTGAATTACGGCAAAAGAAACGGTTTGTGCGTTCGCTAAATTCGAATGTTGTTGATCATATGTTGTTGGGTCTAAGTTTTTTAGAACCTGATAAGCCACCGCTCTACCGGAAGCCTTTAATGCACACGTTAATCGCCATTTGCTAATTTCACTAATCGGTGAATTAAATTGGAAGAGTTAGTCTGAATGCATGATTGTATGAATTTGAACGTTACGTTTAACTCATCAATTTTGGTGTCAACGCTGAAATCATTCTCTATTTTTTGATAGTCAAAAGTTCAAATACATTACTTTTTATATGCGTATAACATTAATACATTGCGTTTTAAATTTTTGGTATTACTATCATTCACTGTTTACAGACACTATTCAGTTATTATTAAATTCCATAAATTTTCTGCAACTTTTATGACTAGAAATTTGTTGACTAGTTTTGTATTCCTTAATAGAATTAAATATGGGCAACATCATGAGCCACTAAGTTGTGCAACGATTATACATGTGTATGTATTAGTGTATTAGTGAATTATATCCTGCACAAGTATTTTTTAAATATATCGAACCGTATTCTTATCTTATTACAAGTAGGCTTTTCTTTCTCTTCTGTATACGACATTTTGGTTTTCTATATTTTTATGAAATAGCATCATTCTTGATGTTTGTTTAACCCAATAAATTCCACTTGGTGAAAAATTGGATGAAAAGAAAAATATTGCTATAGTTTTTTCAAAAATAGCACGTGTATTTCAAAGACTGCGAGTGGTCTTTACGGTTTGGCTATTAAAAATAGACTAATTAACTTTTTTCATGAAAAAATTGTGCTAATCGAAAAAAGTACGGGATATTGTAATGCGTTGCGAAAGCCATGAACACCACATTCACTCAGTTCGTTTTTACTATGATTGGATGAACAAACAATTAGTAAAATCTACTACTGAAACGCCATCGACATCGAATTTATTTGCGTTGCTTCGCATATGAACAATACAACACCTATCATCTCCGCCGCCCATGCAGCTGAATTTAAAAGAGAGTAAAACGCAACTGGCAGCGATTTTTGGTTTTTTGTTTTTTTTTCGAAGTTTTTCTTTTGACTTATTGGAAATTATTGTTTGCGCTTGAAAAACGCAAGAAACACGCGTGTATTTATGTATATTTATATCATGTGCATTTTCAGAGCATATTTTGTTTCGTTTTTTCGTAATTACTTACAATACTTTCGTACAACAATCACCAACTTAATATTTCTTGCAATTTCTTCAAATGGTAGTATGTTTTTTTTTTAAGTTTCATCTAAATGGGGTCGTTTATGGGGTAGATATATGTTCTTACCTCTTGAGCTCTGAGTCTAAGCCGAGTCTCTTCTTGTGCATCCTTCTTAGTAGTTAAAGTTTTATCTCGCAGAGATGTCCGACGCACCGATTGTGCTCTGTTAACAACAAAAAAAAGAATATATGGAATGTAGTGATTGTTCAATTAAAGTGATTTTTTGTTCAATAAGTTCATTATTTCATAAATGTATGGGCAATTTTTGTCACATACCGTGTGTTGTTGCTTTGTGAGCGACGAACTCTTCGTCGTTGTGCCTCTGCCAAGCGTTTACTTTCTTGCTCTGATTTAAGTTGTTCAATTCGTTCTCGAATTTCCATGTCTTCGCATATATCTGAATATGATATTTAGAAAAAAAGGCTATCAATATTTTTGCTATTTGTTTAATTTTCAACTATTTCTATCAATATTACAAGTACAAACCAAAAATCAAAGCGAAAATTTTTAAGGTTGTAAAAATAAAAACTTGACTTTACCTGAAGGTGTTTCATCGTTTTTGTTCTTGGCATTTAGATCGGCACCACTCATTGCAAGCATTTCAAGAATTTCCATCTACAATTGAATAACATATAAATGTAACGTATAACGTTTATAAATATATATATAAAACATATAACGTTTAGCATCGTAACGAATTAGTCATCAAAAATTTCTTTATACATGTTATTTTATGGTAAAATGTGTATATTACATGTCCCCAACAGGCGGCTGCATGAGCTGGAGTCCATAGATCTTTGTCAACAGCATCCACTGCAGCATGATTTTCTAAAAGAAATTCAACGACTTTTGAATATCCGTTTGCGGATGCCACATGTAACTGTAAATTATTAAAATGTCATTAGAATTTGTTTAACGTTTCGATTAAATTTCATAAAGAAATTAAATAAATTCTCATCGTGGCTTACAGGTGTTGCACCCTGTTTGTCAAGAACATCAATATCTCCGCCATTATCAACAATCACTTGCAAATCATTGAGCATTTGATTTTCAGTTGATGCCCGTGTTTCATCAATAAGTTCCTGTGTGATGCCACGCCTTGACATTTCAGCCTCAATACAATCGAGCGTCTCTTCGTCATCGCATAAATCGTACGGCATGTTTCCATCAACATTCACAGCAAGCAAATTGGCACCACGACTTATCAGTAATTTAACGAGATATAAATGTCCACACGTTGCAGCTTTTGGCATTTAGAAATATTTGTTTATGAATAATAAAGAAATTATGGTTATGAATATATTACAAAAATTATATTACCTGCATGCAATGGGGTCCATTTTTCGCTATCTTGTGCATTTACATTTGCTCCATAATCTAATAACAGTCTTAGCATATCGGCATTGTTATCAATACAACATTGGTGGAGTGGGGTCAAACCGTCGCAATTGGTGACGTCAGCCGAAACTCCTTGCTCAAGAAATCGGCCCACTTCTTCGATGTCATTACGAGCGGCTGCCTCTAGCACAACTACACTATTTTCAAATGAAATATGACGACGTTTTCTTATATTTACATTATTTGTACTACGATCACGACGAGCTTGCTGTTTTAACCACTCTTTTTCGCGTTGTTTAGCCACTTTTAACTGATGAGCACGACGTCTGTAAAATTTTCGTATTAAATCAATAATAAATGAAATGATTAGGAAGTTGATTTAAAACAAAACATTGCAATTACATTCGTGCAAGATGTAGACGATCCTGTGTTGACAAATGCTCCACTTGAACCATTTCAGATACCAAATCAGCGTGATCCATTTTCATTTAATTCTGTGCTTTTTTTTATTTTTGAATATGTTTAAAATATTGTTGCGTTATGTATTTAAGTATAGATGTATGCTTTATTTTTATTAGTTGTTTATTTTCCAGTCTTGATGAGCTATATAGTAACAAATCTACGGCGGTGCATTTTATTCCTGGTAACGGAGTTTATCATTTTACTCCGTTGTACTCGCATCTATAATTTCATTCAAGAATAAAAATGTATATATAATTATTAATTAATCGACTAAACAATCTTTAAGTAAACATTTTCTTCAAAAATGTTATTGTAAGAGGGTTGACTACTTTTACTATTCGAAATTAGTAGTTCTTTCTCGTACATACAAACGAAAAATGTTACTTTGCGAATGGTTTACAACTTTAGATTGTACTATATACATGAAATTATAGTTTTGCATTTTGCGATATCGTAATAAATTTTTATTTGGATGATAATTATTATGTTCTATATCGTTATTAGGATCGGATCCTAGTAACGTTATTATGATTTTATTAACTTATCATGATAAAATCATAATAATGTTATTAGGATTACATCCTAATAATTATTATGTTTTATCATAATATTTATTAGGATTGATCTTAATAAATACCGTGTTCACTTGATAGCATATTGTTATTCAGCCAAAAACAATTTTCAACAGATGGCGCTACTTCAGACAAGTGAAGTGTCCACGGTATTTATTAAGATGAATCCTAATAACATTATTATGATTTTATCATGAGATAAGTTAATAAAATCATAATAACGTTATTAGGATCCGATCCTAATAACGATATTGGTGGAAATGCTTATTATTATTAACTTATCATAATAATTTTTTATTACGTGCAAAACTATACATGAAATATCCCAAACTACCGAACGAGGGTCAATAGATTTTTGGAGATAATCGATTTCTGAACCACTATGTTCTGCTATAGCTCAGTTTTCTTCAAAAAAATTTCTCCAAGTACAATGTATTCCAAGTGAAATCTGTATTTGTTTCTTTTTTTGTTCTTTCTTTCCATTTTACTTGAACAAGAAAAAAGCGATATCAAAATAAAATATGGAAAACAATGGAATGATCGAAACGCACCAACAATTTTTATTTCATTGGTTTTTCTTTCTCGTGACTGAACTGAGTCCAAAACTGTATGTATGCACTGTAACAAATTTTACACTGTAAAGCAAAGAAGACGAAAACGATGAAAAAATTAAATATTTTTTTAATTCATGTACGTCTGAAAAGTAAAAACCAATTTCTTTTCGCCACTTTCTCAATTGTTAGATTCTGATTGGATTTTCATCAGTTTTCAAATCGAAAGCGGTTTTCGTTATTCGGTCAATTTGATCGCAGTTTGTAACTTAAGTTTTCTTCGGAATATATAGTTGTATAATTTTCCGTTAAAATTACCAACACTTTAATTGGCATATTTGCTATGTTTTCCCATCATTTTTTGCTGGGCTATTTTACAACGAAGAGAAAATATTTAGCAAAAACAACATTTTTTATTTATTTTCGTCTTTTTGTCTTCTCCATGAACCGTGATAAGCTGACAGGCAAGTACAAACAATTTTTCAACTCATTTTTATCGGACCAATCTATTTCTGTGTGTTCTGGAATACATTTGTGGCAGACGGGTGTTATATATTTCAATATCAAATTAAACTAGAATTTATATTGTCATGTAGTTTTGAAAATAATTGAACATTATGAATTCGGTTTGATTGCAAGATCCTGTTCACTTACAGAAACTCAGTTTAACTTTGAAAGTAATGAAATTTATGATTAAATTTTATGTTCGTTCTGAGCAAAATTCACATCAATTGTTTTGTTTCTGTTCCACATGAAATAATTTTATCGTCTACCCTATAGGGGACCCAGTTAACTATATTGCTGCAATGATGATATTAAGAAATCAAGAACAAGAACAAAAATTATCTGTTTTCAAAAATTAGGACATCGTGTCACTGTGCTATTGAATATCATTACAATATGTCAATATTGTAGTTAATTGCACTCTAAGATTTTGAAAATAATAATAATAATAATTTAAAATACAAGTTTGTTTCAGTAAAGTCCACTATAAATGCAAGACAGACATTTATTAGCAAAATATCACCGCTTTTGTACTAAAATTAGAAGAAATATGTAATACTAATACTACTCATAGATATGTATGAATTTTATTTTCTGATGATTAGATTAGTAGTTAATTTAGTAACGCGGAAATAACGTTGAGTGTCTTTGACAATATCGAATTTGTAGGCATAGAGTGTCGAACAGCGAAAATAAATAAAGTGAAGACATTTTATCGACATAAAAATAGCAATAATACTATTCATCTGTTAATGTCTTAACTGATGATGTTGTTGTTATAGTTTTTCTTGCGTTTTATTGGAACGATTCACCATGGTTTGCTATTGAACATACGTTGTTACAGCATCAGCACTTATATGCGCTCTGAGGATATAATAGATATATAATAAAAATAATATATGTCAGAAAGAGGCTGATATTGTAAAAAACAGCAGCAAACATATAAATCGTTGCGCCGAGAAAAGGTGCTATTTTGTTCCAAATAATATTTCGCCGCAACGGTTCACATTTGTAGCATAAATAACAATGAATGAGTTTTGGAGAAAATATTAACTGGAAATTTGTCTATTATTGTCAAATAGACGAATCTATTAAATCGACTTATAAAAAAGTTCTGCAGTTCTATCTGCAGTTAAAAATAAATAATGTCGGTTATATATTACAATTCGACTGTTTATAAATTTAATTTTTGATCCATTGATTTTTATTTTCGCACAGTCATTTTTTACGGGTGGTAATGAAACCGGTTACTTATTTTTTTTCAAATCACTGACACTTTCATTGGGTTCTCGCAAATTTTTTTCGCCCATTTTTTTTTTGGAGAAAAATGTTAACAACAGCTCTATTCCAATAGAAAATTACCAAAAGGGTATTGATAAAAATTACGTGAATACCATGAATTCGATGTTTGCTTCTATTTGATCAATAAACCGTTTGATTTAGTCGCATTTCTTATAGTTTAAATGTAAATATTTATAGGACATTCGCAATTAAATGTATTTTAACAGTTGTTAATATTTACTGTAGTTGAAGCACATATGAAATTTTGAAATAAACACTTCCACACACACAAACACACTTACACTATCACACACGTTCAATTTAATTTATTCAAATTCGTAAAATGATTTCAATGCACATTACTATCATAAGTGTGACAACAAACCAAATTCTCCTGTTGTGTTTCGCTGAGAGCTATTTCATCTGAAATAACAAAATAGAGTATCTAAAGCGTCAAGCGTACAGAGTGCACACGCAAAGCAACAACAAAAAAATACGTAAATAGGAAATTGCCTGAGTCAAAAAATTCAGTTTTGGTTGAACCGTTGTAAATTCAAACACAAACTAATTTCATTGGCATGACGATAGTTTGGCATCATCCATTTGGCCATGGCTAGTGTTTCATTGTCTTCACACACAAAAAAATACGTTGAAACTGAGTATGAATTATTTGTGGTGCTATTTTGTTTGTTCTTTCTTTCTACTACACATTCAACCAAAGACTCGTGCTCACTACGCAATAAATTCTAACTGATAAAACCAAATGGATTGAAGTATACACTATACGTGTGAGTATGAAAGAGTAAATAAAAATCATTCTTGGTTCGCGTTACTGCTTCTCCTGCTGCTTTTGAGTGTATAGGTGTGTATGCTTTAAAAATAATGCATTTGTGATTGTCTGTGGAATTGGATAATATTCACAGTATATGACTTCATGAAAACCGGGCTGCTTCACTGAGTGCAACACATACAATATATTTTACATACTAGTATGTTATGTGAGGCATGTTTGAAATAAGCCAAGACAATTTGAACTTTCTCAAAGCAACGTGAATGGGATATAAATATGCAGAAGCAAATAAGTAAACATACACATATTTTACACCTCTCTATTTCTGTCTCCCTCTCTCATCCTCTTTCTTTTTCACTTGCACACCGAACACAAACTCAATGAATATATGTAAGCAAAAGTGCAGGAAAAATACGATTGCATCAACACTGTAGTAAGCTTTCTGCATCTCTATAACACCGAACAGGCGAATGAAATAGTGGTTCGTGTTATTTTCATGTGAATGAGAGAAGAACGTTTCGCTCAAATAGCTGGTGTGTTTGCCCATGCAGAAATAATAATAACCATAACGAGAAAATCGAATGTTTAACATACTAATAAAAATTGATTATTACAAACGATTCATTGCGGCTGCAACATGGCAAACAACACATAGTCCGGGGCCGTTATGCTTTGGTATTTGTGGTCTACACTCACACTATTCCTTCATTTGGTTATGTATTTGCAGACCGTTGGTTGTATCAGCATTCATTTCTTCTTTCTTGTTCTCGTCTTGTGACTTGAACAACAGAGAACAACGTTGCTGATGGGAATCTTTTATAATATTAAAATGTACCATTGTACGGATACAACATACAACACAAAAATTAAAATGAACTACCCGTTTGAATCACCGTTTCCCTATGAATGTTTCTATTGTTGAACACGTTAAATAAATTTATGGTATGTAGTTTAAAAAATATTATTAATGATGTTCTTTGCAGTGACAAAACACACTTGATTTGTCTTTTATGTTTTATATATTCTTATTGTATGTACTGAATGCTTTTCCTGTTAAACATACTTAAAAACCTGTTTGCTGGTCACGAGACTTTAGAATGCAGTTTAGAGACATGATTTTTTCATTGTACCTTCTTTTAAGTTCAATGAATTTTTTTATCCATTGAATCGACAAATATTAACGAACTGAAATAAATAAACTACACATCATTTTTATAATAATTGAGAACACAAGTTCTCGATATCACAAGTTATATATTTATTACAGGTTATTTGTAATTTTAATCACTCGATATCAATGTCATTATTTTTGTACTATTATTTATTTGCTTTAAATATTCGATTACACCATTTAAATAAACACGATGAAAACGTTTCTTCATGTACAAGCGAATGAAACTTAACAACATTAGAAATGCAAAGCCATGTTATATTACATTGAAACACTTAACATTTTAAAAATTGAGCATTTTAAACTTATAAAATATTTCAGAAATTGAATTACGTCGAAAAAAGTTAACACATTTTCACAAAATAGAACAAAAAAATTGAATATTGTTTACGCTTTTGAAAATGAATTGAAATATTTTAGTTAAAAACGTTAAAGATGATTTACAAATGAAGTAAAAAAAATGCGCGACAGCCAATGAAATATGAGTTGAGCATGAAGAGTTTATTATTAAGAGTTTATCTGAAGACAAGAGCTATTGAATGGACGAAAGAATGAGACACCGAACAACACACGAAAATGGTAACCACCTGGTAGATGTATGCCACTACACACACACTATCATATAAATAACCGTTCTATTGATATATGTATATAATAGAATGTGTGTTCTCACTTTGTTCAATCGTAGCATACAACTACCTCAATTTGTGTGAAATTAGGTATCCACCGGAGTTCTTAAAAACCAAATTCACTACCATCCGATTTAATCGATTAGAGTTAGAAAATTAAATGGTCTGATGAGAATTAGTACTTGAATACTTAAGAGATTTAAATACTAATGAAGTGAACTCATTTTCATTTATAAGTATTTATGGCATTTACATTTTCACTATAACTGTGGATTGTTTATATTTTTTTCATTTTGTCAAATTGAAATATTCAATCTTTTGAATATAAAATAGTTTGATAAAATACAGAACAATTCTTGCATTCTTAAATCTGTGATGAAATGAATTTAGCACATTTACCATATTTTGCAATCATATCGGGTCTCTTTGGAACAGCAGCAAGTGTATTTGGTAAATTGATACAAATCAAAGATATTCAATTTGATTCAAACCAAACGGTAAGACAATCATTCGTTTTGAATGAAAATATGTTTATAATCCTTTACCGAAATGGTTTTGTATTCGATTCGTACAGGACTTGTTTTGGAGATGCTCGTTTAAAGCAGTCTATATTTCGCTTATGGTTCTTTGTAATATGTTTGTGTGGACATTTTTTGTGAAATCACTTCATCAACCTGGTGGATCGATTGTTGCAACTGTGACTAGTACAGCAACTAGCTATTGTTTCTCGGTATAAAAAATTAAATTTCAAAGCCATATTTATAATTTTAGATTTGACATTTTTAGGCGATAATTGGAAGCTGGATTTTTCACGAGACAATATCATCTGTCTGGTGGCTGGGTTTTATTTTCGTTATTACTGGTTTATTGTTTGTATCGTTGGATATTAATGATTGATTCATCAATTCATCAATTGAATATGTTTTATTTTATAAATTTACTTCAAAATAAATGTCTTTTTTACATGGAAAATTCGTTGAAGTTCTTATTGAAAGCGCCACCTTTTGTAAGCAATTTGTTCGATAATATGATTAACTTCATGACATTAATGCGATGACATTATCGCCATTTTGAAAAGTTATACTAAAGACACGCTCATATCTTCCGGTAGATTGATTCTGTCTCTTTCTTCATTTGGTTCGTATCGATATCGATGCGGTATTCGTTTAACTTCGGATTGCTTTACATTTATTGCAAATAAAAGTGTGATTAAAAGTTTGAATTCATTGGTGTTTAGTGATATCAAACAATTAAAATGGCCAAGAAAAGAACAGAAGAGAGAAATGATGAAAATGTAGATGGTGAAGAGCCCTGTTTTGATGATCCAGAAGATTTTGTTGATGACATATCAGATCAAGGTGCGTATTATTATTATTTTTAAATGCTCAAATTGGTTACGTTTGAATAAAAATACTGTTTGTGAGGAAAATAAAAATTATCGGTTTTGCTGACAGCGTGGCATCCATTGATATTCATTAGTTGTGCAAGCATCGCACATTATATTTGTATATGTGCGTGTAACTTAACCTAAAAATAAGCAAAATCTACTGCATGAATGCAAAAATGAATGACAAATTGATACATACGAAATCGTAATTTTTTTTTAAATTTTTATTTTTAGAACTGTTGGGTGATCTGTTAAAGCAACGACCAAGTGAAACCGATGGTGTTGAAAATGTTGTAATTGTTGACAACATACCAAAAGTTGATCCGTCGCGTCAAGAAAAATTGAAAACCGTCATTCACAAGCTATTCTCAACTTGCGGTGAAGTCACCAACACTTTCTATCCCCTTGATGATGAAGGCAATACGAAAGGCTACTGCTTTTTAGAATATAAAAATGCTGAAAATGCCGAAGAAGCTGTAAAAACTCTGCACAACCATCGTTTGGATCGTAAATTTACATTTGCTGTGAATTTATTTACCGATTTTCAAAAGTACGAGCATAGACATACTTGCTTATTGACTCATTTCATTTTCTATTCTGTTCCATTACTTATTGATTAACTTCCATTCTTTTCCTCTGATCCCTAGGTACGAGCATATACCAGAGAACTGGACTCCACCAACACCTCAACCGTATAAAGTTCAAAGCGATTTGTATACATTTTTAACTGAACAAGATGCTTATGATCAATATTGTGTAGCTGCTGAAGGCCCACAGAATGGAGTGCAAGTGCAATTTTGGCAAAACACGTTACCCGAACCAACAATCTTGGAAACTAGAGAAGTATGTAGCGGTTTTGTGAGATAAAAATTAATAAAAAGAAATTGAATTATTTTTCATTTTAAATTTCTTAATTTACAGCGATTCACCGATACGTTTGTAAAATGGTCACCTCTTGGCACGTACATTGTGACTTTCCACAAACAGGGTGTTGCCATTTGGGGTGGTTCAACGTTTACACGAATCAATAAATTTCCCCAAGCTGGTACACAATTTGTTGATTTTTCGCCTTGCGAAAAATACTTGGTAACATATGGTCCAACGGCAACTGGCCAAAAGATTATTATTTGGGATATTCGTACCGGTCAAGAAAAGCGTTCATTTGTTTCTGAGGGAAGTGCCAGCAATATGTCAATGTTCCGCTGGTCTCATGATGACCGTTATGTGGCTCGTATGGGCGATGAAGCCATTCATATTTATGAAACGCCTAGTTTTTATTTACTGGATATGAAATCGATTAAAATCCCGAAATTGCGAAATTTCAGCTGGTCACCAACGGATAACATCATTGCATACTGGGTGGCAGAACAAACAGATGTTCCAGCCAAAGTGACACTGATGAAAATACCGAGACTTGAGGAAATCCGTAATAAAAATTTATTCAATGTAGCTGATTGCAAAATTCATTGGCAAAAGAGTGGTGACTATTTGTGTGTAAAGGTCGATCGTTTTTCAAAATCAAGAAAGGACAAAAAAGATTCCGATGTCAAATTTTTGGGCATGTTCTACAACTTTGAAATATTCCATATGCGCGAAAAGGATATTCCAGTCGATTCAGTTGAAATCAAGGAGATGATTTTGGCATTCGCATGGGAACCAATTGGTACCAAGTTCTCCATCATTCATGGCGAATCAAGCAGTGCCAACGTTAGTTTCTATGAAGTAAAAAAAGGCCAAAAAATAAGTTTGGTTAAAAAATTGGACAAAAAACAATGCAGTCATCTATTTTGGTCTCCACGCGGTTCATTCATTGTATTAGCTAATTTAACGATGGGCACCTTTGAATTCGTTGACACCAATAATGATTTCATTGTTATGAATTCCTGCGATCATTTTCGTGCTTCGGACGTTGAATGGGATCCAACTGGAAGGTATTGTGTAACTGGCGTCAGCGCATGGAAGGTTAAGGAAGATAACGGCTATAATATGTGGTCATTCCAAGGAAAAATCATGAAACGCGTAATGCTGAAAAACTTTGTTCAATATTTATGGCGACCACGACCACCAACGCTGCTTACCGAACAGCAGCAAAAGGAAATCAAAAAGAACCTCAAAAAGTACTATCCACAATTTGAGCAAAAGGATCGCTTACGCATGACACGTGCATCAAAAGAGTTGCTCGAGAAACGAGCCACATTGCGTGAACAATTCATGGAATATCGTAACAAACGGATTGAAGAATGGAAAGAGCAAAAACAATCCAGAATGGCATTACGTAGCCGTATGTTTTTTTATATTATAATCGAATTTCACTTCAAAGCAAACAAAAACAAAATCGCTTCAAATCAATTAATCTATGGTTTCTTTTCTTTATTTCAATTTAGATTTGGACACAGATGAATTAAATCGTGACGAACTTGAAGAAGAAATTGTTGAAGTTTTGATTAAAGAAGAGACAACTATCATCGAATAAACGCTAGTAGAACAATATCTCGAAAATTGAACGTCACAAATCGAAAACAAATCGGCGTTTTGCATTCAGAGCGATTTGAACTATAATTTAATCTATGCGTTATTGTGTGAAAAAGAAAAGCCTCTTAAAATTCAAAAGATAAATAAAGGACAATTAAAAAAAAAAATACAATAGGTAATCACAAATCAAGTTTAATTCAATTTGTTACACATTAAACGTGTAGGAGACGACTTTTTTCATAAGACCATTTCAACATTTCACCATTTATTGAATTTTAATCCATTTTTTTTAATTATTTTTTTTGGGAAATACAGTCGACTCATTACAACCGCTCCATTATAAATACAATAATAAAGCAACATACAAAAACAAGATTGACATTAAATAAGTCTATTTTGCTATCTCGATATAATAGTCTTTTTATTTAATTTGATTTGATACAAAATCAATTGTTTTATTTTTCGTTGACACCAGACTTCGGCGTTAATCAAAAACGTGAATAATAAATCATGGCATTTTCAAATTGATTGTCAAGTTAATAAGTTAATCAATTAACAGTTTTCTTGATTAATTAATCACCAAAATGACATTAATCAAATAATTTCTTAATTAAGTCTTGATTAACGTCAAAGTTTTTGTTTTCAACGTAAGAATATAAGAAAGCAAGCCGCTTGCTGTAAGCGTGATATTTATGTTATAATTAAAGGTGATGAAAAATGAAAAATGCAGAATTATATTGAAATGTTCATCATATTTCGGTTTTTTTATTTTTACAGTGAGCAGTGAACTCCAAATATTTGTGAAAATTCTGAAAAAAAAAACTAAAGTAAAAATGCATCAAATTTTGAAACTAATTGAAACTTATAACAAATTATTTCGTTTTTTAAATTCTTATATTTACTAAAAACTATACGCATATTTTCTGTCGTCAGCTATTTGCCAACTACTCAAATCAAACTTCATACAATCATTTATTTTTTTGCAAAATTCAACGAACTATTAGTTCGAAACTAATGTTTTTTTTTTTTTTTTTAATAAAGTAAAGCAAATACAACATAGCATTATTAACGTGTAGTACACGAACATGAATTGATGGACGGCTGTTGTTACTACTGCTAGAACTTGCATTATTGCCTGAGCTCATAGTATTATTGCTTCCATTGCTTGAATATTCACATTTTTTATTTTGTGAACGCCAACAAATGTATTTCTCATCTGTTCCCAATTTCACAATCTCTACAAGCAATCGAATAATTGCCTTTGTTGCTTCCGTTTTTAGGTTCGGTTGATGATGCATTAATTCATCCATGGCGTTGGATTTGACAACCAAGATTTGCTGCAGTATCACCAATTGGGTCGCTACTTCGTCGCCGTCGCATTGCACGATCGATAAAATCCAAAATCATGGCAAATGAATAATGGATGTTAGTGATCGTAGGGCGGCTCGATTGGTTTGTCGCATTTCCAATAGTTCAACTAATTCTTCTAAGAATCCTGGATAAAACAGAGTGTTTATATTATCTTGTAATGAATTGGAATGAACAAGCACGGACAAAGCTTGCAGACGATCCAAAACAAATTGCAGTCGGGTCTCATAATCGTGAAATGCCAACGAAAGTCGTA